>NC_056746.1:1263888389-1264008389 GCF_019279795.1 Protopterus annectens
TTGTTATAGGCTCTCTAAGCTTTGTGACAATCCTTTTTACTTTCTGTTGCCTGAGTCATTGTGCTAAAAGTTTTTGTGTTCTAGAGTTATTATCAAAAACAGTTGCTTAGCAACAGTGTTTCTTAACTTATGCAAATTATCGAGGTAATCTCTTATTTTCTGTTTAGCATTCTGCAATTGCTCCTCCTCTTGTTCTGTGAGATTCCCCCATTCTGCAATACTTTAACCTTTGTCAGTTCATCTAAACCTTGTTACTTCTTAACCCTCTCTCTATTTCCACTCTGTTTTTAAATTCCACTTGAACTTTACCTCACTCCCTACCTATATTTTTCAGAAGAAATTTCTATCTTTTCTAATAACTCCCTAATAATTAGTACTACCCACTCCTTAAATTCCCCCTTTTTCAACAGATAGGTGTGAAAACACCAGTGTCTCATTTTTATTTCATTACCCTACATTTTTATTTCAGTTATTACTGGCATATGATCTGAAATAATTACTGGATATGTATCAAATCTTTTAATTAAATGCACATGTTCCTGTGAAATATATATTCTGTCTCGCCTAGCCCAGTTTTTTATATATCGAGTAATAAATAATATGTAAATTCACTCTGGACTCCTACTACCGAATTCACATATTGCATTGCCAAATATAAATTTCTTCAAAAATCTGCCCTCTTTGGTTATATTTTTCCTTCCGGGCCTCGTAGATACATCCTCACTGCTGAAAATCAAATTCTAGTCTCCACTTATAAGTAATATTATCTGCTGAAAGCTGATTATTTCTCCCAGAAATTTCTTAAGCTCCATAACAGTTTTAGATACAATATAAATACAACCAGTGTTATCCTCCCTCCCTTGCCAGTAGCCCCTTAGTACTAGTACTACAAATCCACCATTATCATGTTTTTTATTTTCTATCACTATTGGAGCTCCTCTTGAAAATTAATATAAGTATTCCCCTTTTCCCCCTAGATATTCCACTGAATAACCATCCTGAAAACCAACCTTTCTTTATCAAATTCACATGCTCAATTCTTCCCAAATGCGTCTCGTGTAGCATAGCTATTTGAACTCTACATTTTTACTATAGCTCACTACTCTTTCTTTTTTTACATATCTGTGAGACCATCTACATTTAAAGATAGTGTTGTCATTATATTAAAAGTTATTATTCCCACCTGTTATGTGTAACAGTTTTTTAAATAACTAGTTCCAGCTTTTGTGTTACATGGATACACTAATGTTTGGCAGGTTGAAATTTTATACAGTTGTTTCTTGTTATATCTATTTGAAGATATGTCTCATCTTACAAAACTTTTTTTTTGAGGGCTTTCACCAAAACAACACCCAGAACACCTCTAAAGCCTATTAATTTAATACTAACACACAAAACCATGTACATATTCAAATACTGAAGTTTAATCCTCCTAATAGGAACAATTGTCCCAGACTGACAGCCACATTCATAGACTTGGATTGACCTATAAGTAAGGCTATCCAGGATAAGATGCATGGTACAACCTATATTTCTACTAAGTGCTGGCTGTTTTTATCTTATCTTTATTCCTCTCCCAGAGTGGGAAAAACACTTGAAATGCTTTCAGAAAATATTATCTCCTAGTCACTGAAAGAAAGAAAGTATTGTTCCTTACCAGATTGTCTCCACAGAGACACAAGAACCAGATGCACAGTTGCCAATAGAAACACTCATTTATTTGCTAGTGGAAAACTTTATTATATTCAGTGTTCTTTTTTATTTGCCTCCCCTTAAAATTTATTAGATAAAGCCAAGGGCCTTAATCCAGTCATACCCCTATGCAAGAGGAAGCAAAAGCACATCAATTTTTCTTGTACCATGCTTTTTTGACCAAACTTTTTTTTTTTTTCACACTGTAGTGCCTACATTTCTTAAAACTGAACAAGGAGAAAGAAAGATGGAAAAATAAAACAGGGGCACCAATTTACTTTGATTCCTATTACACTCAAAAATAACCCAGAAGGCTTTACCTTATACAATGCAGATTATGTCATGCATTATAAAAAAACACCACTGTGAAGAACAACATTTTGTCATATCCTCTTCCCCCCTCTTAAATGTTCTTCTCAACATTAATGACATGAAGTAGGGCATAAGCTTTGGAGTCCCCTAAAAGTTTAACAAACTCAAAAAAAGTTCAACATTTACAGGTTTTTATGTTCTGTCATATTTCACAAATATAATTAAGGCTTTGTAATCCCATATTTATTTGCCAATGTTTGAGTTGCTGGTTCTCTCTCTGTTGATCTCCATCTCCCAAATTCAGTCTCTGCTTCATATCAATGTACTCCCAGTTCTTCTAGTCAGCTCTTGTGTTTTTTTTTCATCTCTCAAGCATTTTCCTTAGAAATACTGGAAAAGGTTTTACTGGCACAACCTTTCTTTGGGCTTTATTACTAGAAGAACAAGAAGCAGAATATCATTCTGTTTCACAGAACACTTTTTGTTGGACAAACTTTTGCATTTCCTCCTTAGCATGTTCTGCATAAAAAAAAATATATTTTGACCACCCCCCAGGAAAATATTCTAAAAATAGCTGGATACAGCAGCTTGAATCTCATGTCTGCTTCTCCACATTCCCCGATTAGTGGAATAAATTTACTCCTCTTCTGCATGGTGTACAATGAGTAATCATTTTACAGAAACACTCTACTGTCTCCCACTTTTAGTACTTTGTCTTTCTGCCACAGTTTTGTCAGAATCAACTCCTTTTGCTGGTAGGATTGCATCTTTACAATTAAAGGTCTAGGCTGCTTTCTCATGGCAAGGTTTGGAGCATACACATGATGTGCCCTTTCAATTAACAACTGTTGATGTGGAATACCAGCCCAGTTGTTTATTTGTGTTGTCATAAAATTAATACAGTTTATTTCTTCCAGCTTCTCTAGTACAGCAGAAAATCTCAGGTTTTCCCTAGGTGCTCTGTCCTCTACTTTTATTATTTTTTTGTAACATCTCTTCTTGAGCAGTCTCATATTAAGTCAGCCTTTTCTTCATTTCGACCTCTGATTTTTGCAGTTTTATCACCTCATCTGAATATCTGTTTAAAACTTCTTCCATTTTTGCCAGCCTTTTGTTATTTTAGTTGATATACTCCTTCAGTATTTCATTTATTTTAATTACCTCTGAGTATATTTGACTTATTTTTCCTGTAGGTTACTGAAAGTCATATCTTGCACCAAAGCTGGAGCTTGCTTTTTGCTTAACAGCTGCAGAATTCTTCCCAGTCAGTGTTTGTTCCTCACCTTTTGTGATTGATTTTCTTTCAGGTTCTCAGAATTTTTTTGCTGGCATCTAGGTAGTGCACTTACTAGCCAGTTACTGAAATTAACCCCAAAAGACAAGTTCACTGGCTCTCTTTTCTGAGTTTCTGTTTTCACACTGAGAGAGCTGTTACTCCATCTTGGAAGTCCATCCCAGTTAGTCTCATTAGGATTAATATACAATTATTGACCATGGGATGGGTAAGATCAACATCTAGCCAAATAGGATATGTTAATTTAAGCACAAAAAGGGAATCTGGCTACCTTAAAATGGCCCACAAGGGCAGCCTGCCTAGTACTTACCTATGAGTAGGACTACTCTGTGACTATGCCTTGGCAGAGCTGAGCACATATCTCTCCCCATGAACTATCACATGTACCATCTCATCATGAAGGTGGAGGCACTGCAGGGAATCTGACCCTTTCCCCCAGAATGGGAGAACTGGTAACTTCTAACTACTCCCTCACTAGCTCTATCAGTGACCTTATAAGTGAATGTTAAACCGTAAAAATTTAAACTACGAACATACTTAACATCGTAAAATAATTCATCGAATGACCATAGTTGGCCAACATCGCAAACTTAATCAACCAAGGTGGGGGGCTATGTCCCCACACTCGACCAACTATATATACCAACTGTGAGATCGCACTACAGTGGGGAATAGGGCAAATTTGAAAAAAGATTTCCTTTGCTTACCTTATGCATCATGGTACTTCCTGGTTGTTGGTCAACTATGGCTATTTGATGAATTACTTTTTGATGTTAAGCATGTTCGGTAGTTTAACCTTTCACTGTTTAACGTTTGATTATAAGGTGTTCGCTGTAATTCTTATTCGATGCAAGAACATAGACACAGAAACCACATGATGGGAAAATTAACATTGTCATAAGACACCTATAACACAATGGTGATCTGGAATAAGAAGGAAAAAGTACAGAAAATAAACATAGAAAAGTAAGCAAAGAGGCAGGAGGGAAAAAATGCCTACTGTAGAAGTGTTACCATTTTGACTAAATTCTCACATATCTGTAAGACCATCATAACTCCTGAATGCTATTTTTAACAGAACGTGATGCAATTCTGATGCACTGAAAAGCTTTGACAAAAAAATGTGCATAATTTAGAATAATGATATTGATATAACTGGTTCTGTGGTACAGAGGAATAAATTTATATATGACTTGTAGTGGCCTAAGACTGAATAGTGACCCAGTTGATGGCATACTTCTCAACTTCACTACTGGACAAAGACATAAACAAAAGGAGGACAAAGGCCCAAAATCAGGGACAATTTTTAAATATTATAGCAGATTTTACACCTGCATGTACTTTCGGAACAAGAAGAAGCATGTAACTTTTATTTATTTATTGCATTTGTTTACCAGTAAAGCCCGACTGGGCATGAAATTCCTATTCAGTGGAGGCCCAAGGAGAAAAGGGTCACATAAAATTAGAGTGATTACTTATACTGACAATAACAAGCAGAGGAGATAGTACAATGCAATGGCAATACGGGAATCACAGTAGAAATACAAATATGAATATAACAGTAGTATATAAATGTGAATATAAGCGTAGTGTGGAATAACTTAATATAATACAAAGAAGCAGATACTATCTGATGTTATATGTATGTGAGTTTGTTCTTATGTAAAACTTTGCCATAGGCAAGTGGTGGATTAGTTGTGCATCTTCTAATTAGTCAAGCCACGGTGGTGCAGCGGTAGCATTGTCATCTCACAGCAAGAGGTTCTCCCGTTTGATTCTCGGTTGGAGCGTCTTCTGTGTGGAGTCTGCATGTCCTCCACGCGGTCGAATGGCGTTCGAAAGACATGCGTAGGGTGTGCCTTCGTTGAAGATTGGGCGTCAAGCTGGCACCTTGGCACCGTAAAAATCTACTGCCAATCATTTGCGGACCGGAGTTCCGCTGTGGCGACCCCTGACCCAGAAAAGCAGAAAGAAAAACAACAACAACTTCTAATTAGAATAACTTAGGAGATTCCTGGAATAGAATAACATCAGAGCATTGGACTAGCTGTGATCAGGGATTGTCATCTATGTGGGAAGGATACAAAAGGTTATTAGGAGTGGTTAAGAGGAAGTGGATTTTAAGATGTTAATGCAATAGAATTTAAGTGCTGTAGTGAGGTAGCTGAGAGAATAGATACAGAGTATGTAAGTAGGTTAGTCAGAAGTAAAGATTCAGTTGTAGTGGGGGACAGAGATGTGGGCTTAGGTTTGGATGGATTGGTCTTAGCCAGGGGTGTAACAGTAGCAGAGCAATAGGCATGCAATATGTTTACTGAGTGGATGTCATCCTCTGTGATTTACAAGAAAATCAAAAATCATATGAAGGACTGGTCAAAAACATGAGACAAAATCAGAGGCATTCTACAAAGTTTTGGATAGTTAGGAGACCCAAGAGCTGCGGCTGCAACTGTTTTTATGCTTCTGGTACCTGATTGCAAACAAATTCAAGTGAAGCCTTGTACTAGGCAATTTGTCACAAACATGTCATTAAGTTTTACGCCTATGTATATTCTGTATTCTGCATTTCAGATTTGCCTCACTGACACTGTTACTAGCTGCTGCATTATTCTTCTGCCACGGAGTCAGCAAAGTTGACTTCTTCTAGCTATTTATTGCCTCTGGAATTCTTAGATTATTAGTTTTCACTCCCTATTTCAGTTTTGCCTTGCTTTCACATTAGACATTTGCCTTGCAAATATTAACTTGGAGAGTATATAATTAGCACTTTCATTATTTCACATTCCCCTTAAAAGTCACGTCTTCCTCTTTGACTCGTTCCTACTTCAGGTCACCTGCAATACTGCCGTTTTCATGTGCTTGCTGTCTTTGGTATTTTGCTCGACTCTCAGCACACAGCCTACTGTAAATAATGTTTTTATGACCTCCTATTTTTATCTCAAGAATTGAGCCTGCAGAAGAATTTATCTTATTGTTCTATGCTTAATGCACCATGATTAGTAATTTTTTCTTCTACATTTCACGATGCCATGCTACTATGTACTTTTTCATTCAAATTTAGATTAGATACTTACTTGTTTCTGTATAATGGCCATGAATTTTACCATGTGTGGTCAAAAGTAATGCACATTAGACTCTGACGAGCCCTGCAATGTTCTAGTGTCATCAGAGTATGGTCTTATAAATGATGCATTCCAGTCAGAGCTAGACAATTACTTTGCCTTGAAAATGTGCCATTCTACATATAAGGCACTAACCTGGGAACTTACACAGCACAGAGTTGGAAATAATTAATGGCTGTAGCATCCTTACATTTAAAAAAGGGTAACACTGGATCAGGCACACCTTGTATAAAAGAACTGAGTACAGTTTCTTTCTAGATTTAAAAGAACTGCTCACAGACCATGAAGAATTGGTGGCACTGTTCATATATTCATAGGTAAGTACTAGACTAGCTGCTGTTACAGGCATTTTTAAGCTTAGACAGTTTCCTATTTGGTGCATGAATCAACCTATCCCATTTGGCATTACACTGGCCTTACCCATCCCATTGGATCATACCATAGATAATTTGAGGGGACCCAAGCATGGGGTAAAGCATTTACAAGCTGCTTCTGTTCATTATTAGGTCCTTGGGTGAATTTTCTGTTTCCCATCCATAGATCCAAGTTTATGTATGAATATGGAAAGGGATGAGCTTTGTTTTACATGGATGGAGAGTCTTCAGCAGTATACTTTGTGAGACAGACATGTCCCTCCAAACCATTATGTTACTCCTGCATGGTTACTGACCACTGTGGTCATTAAGATGCAACTTAAAACTTTTCATACCATGAAATATGTTGCATTTGCTTTAAAATGTCATGTTTGTAGTGTCCAGAAATAAAGCAAGTGGCCATCAGATTGTTTTAACCCAGTATAAAACCAGATCTGGATTATGCTAGGCTGGAAATAGTTAATTTTTATATAAACCTGTTGTAGTCTTTAGCTGAAAATGTATCTAAAGCATGGTCTCAAACATATTAATTGTTTTGCTGGCAGCTCTGTATGAATCCATCTGTGAATAATACAAGTGTATGACTTATTCTTATAGAGAAAGTCATTAAGGCATCACTTAAAAGTTAATATCCCAGTGCATCAACTAGGAATCAGACAGTGTTGGGGTTTACTCTCCATCATTTCTACTTTAATGCTGTCTAAAACTTGTTTATCCCTCTCTGAGTCAGTTTCCAAAAGCTGCAGCTCTGTTACAGTAATCCCATAGTCAAACCATGATTTCATTCCTCCATTAATATTTATGTTTATTCACAGACAGCTGTTGTAACCTAGAGAAGGGCTTTGCATACTCTTTGTCACCTTATAAGTGCATAGTTAGCATGCTTTTCACCTTGTGCATAATACTAGCCATGTCACATGTGTAGAATTTGTTTTGTACATTAATATTATGCATACTGTGAGATGTACAGTTGTCTTGTACATTAATATTATGCATACTGTAAGATGTACAGTTGTCTTGTACATTAATATTATGCATACTGTGAGATGTACAGTTGTTTTGTACATTAATATTATGCATACTGTGAGATGTACAGTTGTCTTGTACATTAATATTATGCATACTGTGAGATGTACAGTTGTCTTGTACATTAATATCATGCATACTGTGAGATGTACAGTTGTCTTGTACATTAATATTATGCATACTGTGAGATGTACAGTTGTTTTGTACATTAATATTATGCATACTGTGAGATGTACAGTTGTCTTGTACATTAATATCATGCATACTGTGAGATGTACAGTTGTCTTGTACATTAATATTATGCATACTGTGAGATGTACAGTTGTTTTGTACATTAATATTATGCATACTGTGAGATGTACAGTTGTCTTGTACATTAATATTATGCATACTGTGAGATGTACAGTTGTCTTGTACATCAATATTATGCATACTGTGAGATGTACAGTTGTTTTGTACATTATGCATACTGTGAGATGTACACTTGTCTTGTACATTAATATTATGCATACTGTGAGATGTACAGTTGTTTTGTACATTAATATTATGCATACTGTGAGATGTACAGTTGTTTTGTACATTAATATTATGCATACTGTGAGATGTACAATTGTCTTGTACAGTAATATTATGCATACTGTGAGATGTACAGTTGTCTTGTACATTAATATTATGCATACTGTGAGATGTACAGTTGTCTTGTACATTAATATTATGCATACTGTGAGATGTGCAGTTGTCTTGTACATTAATATTATGCATACTGTGAGATGTACAGTTGTTTTGTACATTAATATTATGCATACTGTGAGATGTACAGTATTCTTGCCATCTAAATGAAAGTGCTAAAAGCCTGAATCCCATTTGCCTTGAAACCAAATGACTGAAAACACTGGCTCAAATTTGCTACAATGCAATATTATACTGGAACACACATTTATACCTATGTTGTTGTAGATCAACCCTCCCACCATAAGGTAGGGGGTGCCACTTAGTAGTAAACAACAATGCTCTTACTACCACATTTCCAGTATGAGGGTGCAGAAACTTTGTGCAGCTCCACAACGACAATACATTAGGAAAAGTGTACTAGCAGGAGGTGTGGGGATTTCATGCAGAGTACACTTCCCTTTTACAAAAGTATGTAAAAATAAATGTGCGCTGTACTGTAACAGTTGTGTTGTGGGGAATCTTTTCAGTCATTTTTTTCTCTTACTTGCAGATAAATAGGAGTCAGCCATTTTGGCATTCAGTTATATGTCATGAACTCAAAGGATGAGAGAACTGGATTAAGTATCATTACTGACATTATAAAAAATATGGATAATAAGATGTGGGGGGGGAGGCCTTTAAAATGCTAAAAGTGTGGGAGGAATGAAACTATATGTGCAGAAATTCTTAGATATATCAAAATGGAATTTAAGCAATGAGCAGATTGTGAGATTCATTTACTGAAATGTACAAATGATACATCTGTTAAACAATTTTATAATAAACATCCCTACTATTTTTTTGAGGGATTGCTATTTATCATTTTTTCACAGAAGACAACAAATGTTGGTTCATACAGGTTACTGAGGGCTTTGGTCTTGGAAGCAAATGACTGTGGTACTGATATAGAAAAATAAGTTAAAGTTACTCTTCGATACATACAAGAAAAGATGGTAGGACTCTATCCACAGATGCAACATTAAAGATGGATTCAGTGGCAGAGTCAAAGGAATCAGCTTTAGAAAGTCTGTGGTCTGAGATTACGCACTGGATGAGGAGTAGCAGGGAATATCATTTTGCAAAAAGCGGCAGCAACAGATGATATCATTAAAGTGACTTTGCTTTTGACTTGTAGTGCCAGATGCTTAACAAAGGAAGCAGGCAGTATTATGGAGCATGACAGAATGGAGCGTGCCCAATTGCCTAGATTGTTAATGGTGATGAAATGAGGATACTAAAGCCCCACAGAACAGCAGCACATGTTGAAGTTTCAAGTGTAGCAAGTCCACATCCAGTCTTGCACTTTTTGTGGTCAAAGATCATATCCACACAAGGATTAATTATTGATAACTCAAGGGCTATCACACACACATGGAGTAGGAGATGCTTTATGATGACACAGCCAGCATGGATTACAGTGACTTGCTCATGTTGTATATGCCTGAGTTGTATCATAATCAATCTTTAACACTCACACCATTTATTGCAGTGACGTACAAAGGCTCAAAAATAGGTTACATTGTCTTCTTTGTGGTCAATGGGTAGTGAAAGAAGAACAATTGCTATTTAAATGATTTAATAATAATTACACCTTCTCTGAATTAGCATAAACTTGAAGTGAGAAGCTATAAATTAAGGAGAGATGTCCCCCACATGGAGTATGTAAGGGGCTTGCCGTGCACAAAAATGATTATTTATCACACACACACACACACACACACACACACACACACACACACACATTTGCATCAATTCCAGAGCTTCTTGAGTATACATGAGTAGAGCTGATATGTACTTGAGGTAATTAGATTCTTGCTGAAATGTAGATGTTTTTGTGTTTAGATCTTGTATATTTTTTTAAATAACACAGCAGGTTCTATGAGACAAAGGCAACGTTGAACTTGTTTCAAATGAGAACAGAAACTTTGGACTTATCCATGTTTAAGATGATGTCATTCATCGTAAAACATGATGATTATGCTGAGAAAAATTTGTGAAATGACTGGATAACTTGAAAAATTAAAACCATGTTTGGAATATGGACCAGGGTATGGAAGTGAAATCACTCTGAACCAGGCGACATAATAAAGACGGAAGAGTAAGAAGACACTAAGAATTAATTTTTACAGAGTAGTATAAATATTTGATGGAGTTTTAATGGAATGATATCAGGGGCATGAGGGAGTTAAGGTGTGTGGATTAAATGACGAATGGCTTTTAACATAAACTGAGGTAAGCATGTTTACATATTGAAAGTTAGTGAGATGACAGGACGAAGACAACAAGGTTAAAGAAAACACTTGACAGCAGTGATACAAAAACATTAAGAGTGATTTAAATTGGAGAGGAACATGGATGTATACATTGTATAAGAAACAAAAATATGAACTGTAGAGTAGAAAAGAATTAATGCCACCACTTTTGCTGGAACAAAGGAAGAGAAAAAACAGTACCTGAAAAGTTAAAAAAAGAAATAGTAAGATACCTATTGGAAAACTGGAATTTAAAGCATTTATAGAAAGTATAGGAAAAACAGAAGTAAACATATACACATTACAGAAGAGAGAAGTAAAGAAATTTAGGACAGGAAACAGTAATGAAAAGGGAGTATTGATTACAAGTCCAGTAAGAAAGACAAACTGGTTACAAATATGTCCAGAATAAGCATAAACTGAAAATATTATATTTAGTGTTTGACGAATGGCTGTTGAAGAAAGGAGAATATGTGAGAACTTTATGAAGGAATTATACATTTATAAAATGAATGGGGGTATCAATAAGATAAAGAATTAGAGACAATTTCTGTAGATAAGTGATTTTAACTTGGCATTATTCATAATTGTGAGTGAGAACATTTCTAAGAGAAGTGGGTGTAGGAAAAGAAAAATATATAAGAAGGACATTACAGTGGATAAAGGAAGGAATATCAGGCACAATCAACAATCTACAGTGATTAAAATTAGTACTAGTTTTAGCCAATATGAAAACTGGGTGAAGAATGAAACAAGGACATTTATGGGCAATCTACCACAAGGCCAATAATTAACCATTTACAAGAAAATCCTAGTTTAACAAAGGGGCTAAACACTGTTAAGTCAGTTTTATTTACCTGTTACATGAATGTAGTAGCAGGAAAATTTAAGACAGTGAAAGAGGGAAAGTTTGGATAGGTGTAATAGAAGATTTGTACCTCATATTTTAACATTTGTGGATAATATGATACTATACCATAACCCCCCCCAAAACGTGCACGTTGATTGGCCAGCGTGCACATTGTAAATCGAGTTATACTAATGGAAAAAGGTCCAGTCGCCGGACATTTTCCATTAGTATAACTCTAAAACACTGTCTCGCTATGTTAAATGGGTTTAACATAGCGAGACAATAAACGGAGATCTCCGTTGCTTATTTTCATCGCTATGCTGTCTTTAAACCCATTTAACATAGCTTAAAAAAAAGCAACGGAGAAAGCAAGATCTCCGTTGCTTTATGTTAAATGGGTTTAACATAGCGAGACATTTTAAATAAGCAACGGACATCTCCGTTTATTTTTAGTTGTCTCGCTATGTTAAACCCATTGGAGATCTTGCTTTCTCCGTTGCTTTTACAACTCTGATGTACTGCGAGGTGCGCAGTACATCAGAACTGCCGGATGCCAGACATCTGCGGAAGGGCAGTAAACAGGCATTATACTATGCCATTATTTAAGAAAAGTAATAGTTTCTTTTCTTAAATAATGTCAATAACCCACTTCTGGGTGTGGGTAATGCTGTTACCCACGGTTGGCTTTGTTTGGTCCCTCGGGACCAAACCACCAACCGTGGGCATTACCCACTTATTGCTATACTAACACCTGACAGGAGAGGAAATATAGAGCAGAACTTAGAAAAAATAGGTAAAGGATGTGAAAGTTTTGGTTGTAAGATTAGTCAGAAAAGGAATAATAGGATTTGGAGAGACATGCCAGGCTAAGGCAATAAAGTCACCACAAACAAATATAAAGTTGTAAGGAATGGAATCTGGGAATAAAGAAGCATGTATAAACAAGTGGAGACACATTTGTAGTACAAATGAAGGTTGCTCAATTATGGAGCTGTTTTACAATAACGTAGAAGACGAAAGTTAAGTCATTTAAATCAGTACTGAAAAGAATAGGTTTGTATGTACGAAGAGTTTATGTAATTCAGAGAGAATAGAAAAGGAGGCAGTGGTAATATATTTTGCAAAATGATCTGAGGTTCATGATGGAATCCTTTAAAATATGCCTTACACAGGAGACAAAGAAAAAATTAGTTTAATCCCTTTTTCTATTGTTTATTGAGGGACTTATCCATTTGGCATCAATTTCTTAACATGTTGACCCAGAATTATTAGTTTAGCATCAGAGTTCCCACCTCATGAATGATACCGTCATATTTGTGCAGTTTTGTCTAAAATGCCCTTTAGCATAGTAACTGCAAAATCACCTTTGAAGATTAAACTGTTTAATGAAATGTCAGAATTCATAATATAAGCCTCATAATGCAAGTAATCTGAAGGATATGTTCCAAAATATTACAAACTGACATAGTTAAAAGTACACTTTTTTCCTCGGGCTAATATTTCTTCAACACTGTACTAAGCTTCAAAAAAATTACACTTAATATGCAAAAGGCCAACTACCGCACCTAATCTTATGAAAACAACACTGTTTTTTCTTTTGTAAATTTCTACCCCAAAACTTAATTTTGGACAAGGAACATAATTTGATATACTGGATACAAAAATCACCTATCTGAATTGTGAAATGATACTTTAAACATTACAATAGAGTCCAATAACTGAGAAGCTGGCCTCAAAATACTGTTGTCTGACAGTTATAAATCTGTTTAATTTTTCTGAATGTTTTTTATAACTTGAAACGAACTTTAATATTTTATATCAAATTTGCAAAATAACATCTATATGGGACTTCAAGTTGTGAACAGCTGACCTTTTGTTGCACTATTTCATCTGAAAATTGATTTTAGACAAGAAAATGTTTTAAAAATGTGCTGTGGATTCAGTATTGAACTTTTTTTAAACATACATTTTTGGGCCCCTCTGTTCCTGTGAACTACCTTGTCACATGCAGCGACTCTGCCCTTCCCATCCCCAAGTCAAATGAGAGCTAGTCACACTGTTTTCGTCATCCAGGCAGCCATCAAGAGTTTTATTATGATAGCTCTAGTGTTTCCTTGCAGTTGTATGCAAGGTCACATGAAGTGGGTGTGCAATGGGGTGCTGGCATGAGGACTCCTCACTCACTAACTTCTGTGAAGAATGCAATGATGCATCCTCATGACCAAACCCTGTTAAAGGCACACACCTCTGCCCATCTCGGCTATCCACTCAGGACTGTAGGTAGAGTGCATGCCCCAAAAGGTGCACTCCCCTAACCCAACACCAATCACAGGTAAGGAAGATCCACCTTATCACTCTTGTCCAACCAGGTCCTCCAGTGCCATTTGTCACTAATCATATCTGGATTATCTGGGTTATAGTTAGGATGTCAACTCTCTATGCCACGTAACCTCTTAGTTCACAACTATTTTGGGTCACGTAGCCAGAGATCTGTGGTTCACTTAAACCTGCGTCAACATAGTAAAAAGAAATTGGTGCATCTCTGCATCAGACAAGTGCAAATTCAGCTTTATGGGGGTCTGGCTGGATGCAGTACTGAACTTTTTGTCTCATGTACATAACACAATGAATAAGACAACCTTATATATAGCCATCTACCGTGAAGTTGCAAATCTACTTACAAAAGCTTGAGAATGGCACTGGGCAAAGTGGGGTTAATTTCAACACTAGAATATGCCTGAATAGCAATAACATCTTCTTCCTCTACAAATGACCTTCAAATAATGCAGAGACTTGAAAACAAAATATGCCGACTCATGGCCAGAGCTCCCAAAAAAAGAGAAAAAAAATATTGTCTCCTTTTTCTAAAAACTGGCTGGCTTCCCATTCATGTCCAGGTAAAATTCTTGTTTCACATCTTTTCATTAGTCCAGCTGGACTTCTGCATGTCCTAATATAGAACTCTGAAATGAAGACTTCTGGGCTGCAAAGGACAAAGCTCTTTTCCAGCCTTAGCTAGAGAAGTGACAGTGTTAATGCCATTTAAGAGGAAGCACAGATTCATATAGAAGTCAGAAGGCAGGCTAGTATAAAACGTCTGTATTAAACTCATAGTGTTATGTTTTAAACTTATGTTCTAAAGTTATAAGCCCTGATATTTGTTTTGGCAAGATAAGCATTCATACTGTTCTTTTACATATATATATAAAAGCATACTACATATGATCGAACTGCTAAATGTTTGAAAGTAAAAATACACTAAGAAACTGATCAAATGAACAACATACACTGGCATGCACATGCTCACACATTTATTTATTATTTATTTGTTAACTGGGTTTGTCTGACTGGGCAGAAAGCTCTTTTTCAGTGGAGACCCATGGCAAAAAGCTCCAGAGGTAGTTAATGTACAGTTTAAGTATAACAAATCATCAAATACAGAAATCAATATATTTTCATAAAGTACATAGTCAGAGTGACATAAGTAACATACAGTATAGCAGTGACAATAGTAACATATGGTATATCAATAGTGACATAAGTAACATACAGTATAGCAAGTAACAATAGTGACATGATATATCAATAGTGAGATAAGTAACATACAGTATAGCAGTGAAAGTAGTAACATATGGTATATCAATAGTAATATACAGTATAGCAGTGACATAATAACATATGGTATATCAGTAGTGGCATAAGTAACATACAGTATAGCAGTGACATAGTAACATATGGTATATCAGTAGTGACATAAGTAACATACAGTATAGCAGTGACAACAGTAACATATGGTATATCAGTAGTGACATAAGTAAGATGCCCTATGCAGCTCGACTAAAGGAACTCCAGCTCTACTCAGTTGCCTATCGCCTACTCAGAGGTGATCTCTGCCTGACATACAAGGCGATGTCTAACCCAGAATTGTTGGACATGCTCCACCTCAAGAAAACCAAATCCAACAGAGCTACACGCTCCAGGGATCTAAACCTTATCACAACAATAAACAGGACATGCTGGAGGGATAGATTCATATTCCAAAGGTTTCCCTCGCTCTGGAATAGAATCCCAGTCCATGTTAGGCAGAGCCCCTCGCTGACCCTCTTCAAGAGAAATCTTGATGAGTGGATGGGAAATTGTAAATTTACTCCTGGGATCACTTCTATGGCCCTGCTGGACAGAGGCTCAGGAATCTAGACTATAAGGGAGGCGAAAGCCAACACATTTTGGCTAGGCTTGTAAATGCCCTGGGGCAGATAGACTAGTACCTACCTATGAACCTATAACATACAGTATTGCAGTGACAATAGTAACATATGGTATATTAATAGTGACATAAGTAACCTACAGTATAGCAGTGAAAGTATTAACATATGGTATATCAGTAGTGACATAAGTAACATACAGTATAGCAGTGACAACATTAACATCTGGTATATCAGTACTGACATAAGTAACATACAGTATAGCAGTGACATAGTAACATATGGAATATCAGTAGTGGCATAAGTAACATACAGTATAGCAGTGACATAGTAACATAAGTAACATACAGTATAGCAGTGACATAGTAACATATGGTATGTCAGTAGTGACGTAGTTTCATTCACGTACGTAATCAGAAACGATATGTAAAAGAGAATGTCATTCTACAGATACAAAGCATTATAATATACATATTCACAGTGACAGCAATAAGATAGAATATAACAATAAGATCATGCGGTTGCATCCTATACAAAGTCACCAAGCAGGTTCATGACAAATGGTACAACACTTCTTGACAGAGAAAGGTTGGTTATAAGACGGGAGAGAAAGACGTAGGTAGATTAAGTTAGGTCAGTGCAAGAGCAAGTCCAAGAGTTAAGTAGATTTTCTTTTAGTGCTTTTTTTAAAACAATTAATGTTAGAGATTGATCTTATATGAAGGGGCAGTTTATTCCAAGTATAGTCAACCGTGGGATTGTACAGGACTTTACCAATGAATTTATTGGGTTGGTAGATCTGTAGGAGGTGTTAGTCAGAGCTGCAAAGAGTACGAGTTGGAACACAGGAAGTGATGAGAGTAGAGAGAGATTAGCGGTGAAACCAGCAATTTTATCATACATAAATTCAAGTTTAGTGATGAGATTAGCATGAAGATTCCTAAGGGTTGGGGCAGCATATAGTAGGGTTGGCAGTAAATAGGCATTTGCTAGAGAGAGTTTAGATTCATATGTCAGGAAAATTCTATTTCTATAGAGTGGACCTAGTTTTTGTTGAGTCTTTTTGATGCAGTTATTGATCTGTAGGTTGAATTTAAGTTGATCATCAATAAAAAAACCCTAGTAGTTTAGTGTGGGGTTCTACCTTGATTGTAGTGTTGTTTAGAGAGGAAACAGAGAGGGTAGATTTGAGGTGTTGGAGGGATTTGTGAAGGAAGAGGAGAAGTTTAGTTTTATTTGGGTTAAGTAGGAATTGGTTGGAAGTTAGCCATTTTTCAACGGAGTGCAGAGATTCTTGGGTAAGTGTAAGAAGGTGAAGAAGATTATCAGAGGTGGAGACTATAGTAGAGTCATCAGCATATTGTATTAAAGAGGAGTGAGGACAGGATTCAGAGGTTGTTAGTGAAAATGATGAATAGTAGGGGTCCAAGAATGGAACCCTGGGGAACACTGGTTTGTACTGGGAGGAAGGGATTAGATGCAGAGAACCATTTCATAGTTTGGAATTTATTTGAGAGATTGCTAGAGAGTAGAGTTGGCAAGACTGGGGCTAGATAGTTTAGACAGAGGAAAACTGTGAGATACAGTATCAAAGGATTTTGATGGGTCGAGAAATAGACATGAGACTAATTTATTGTGATCTCGCAATGAAGAGATAGTGTGAGTAAAAGATATTGGTGCTGTGGCAGTGCTGCGGTTACACCAAAAGCCATGTTGAGTAGGGGTGAGGAGATTTTCCTGGAGTAGGTGAGCAAGGAGCTGTTTATGAATGTATTTTTCAAGAATCTTTGAAAGTGGGGGACAAAATAGCAATTAGCCTGAAAGTATAGGTTCATAGGTAAGTACTAGGCTATCTGCCCAAGGGCATTTAGAAGCCTAGCCAGAATGTGTTGGCTTTCGCCAACCCCTTAGATTAGTTCCCTATGCCTCTGTCCAGCAGAGCCATTAGCTCCCTGTGCCACTGTCCAGCAGAGCCACTGCAGTGATCCCCGGGGTAAATTTTCTGTTTCCCATCCACCCGTCAAGGTTTCTCTTGAAGAGTGTTAGTGAGGGGCTCTGCCTGATGTATATTGGAATCCTGTTCCAAATCATGGGGAGTCTCTGGGATAGGAATCTATCCCTCCAGCATGTCCTGTTTATCGTTGTGGTGAGGTTTATATTTCTAAAGCGTGTGGCTCTCCGGGATTTGTTTTTTTTTAGGTAGAGCATGTCCCTGTAGTTATTCTTCTCACAGATCATACATAACATGTCAGACCCCTACAGTTATATCCCATTGATGTCCCTGTAGTTATTCTTCCCACAGATCATACATAACATGTCAGATCCCTACAGTTATATCCCATCGATGTCCCTGTAGTTATTCTTCTCACAGATCATACATAACATGTCAGACCCCTACAGTTATATCCCATCGATGTCCCTGTAGTTATTCTTCCCACAGATCATATCTCCACCCCTGCAGTTATATACCGTCAATGTCCCTGTAGTTATTCTTCTCACAGATCATACATAACATGTCAGACCCCTACAGTTATATCCCATTGATGTCCCTGTAGTTATTCTTCCCACAGATCATATCTCCACCCCTACAGTTATATCCCATCGATGTCCCTGTAGTTATTCTTCTCACAGATCATACATAACATGTCAGACCCCTACAGTTATATCCCATTGATGTCCCTGTAGTTATTCTTCTCACAGATTATATCTCCACCCCTACAGTTATATCCTATCGATATCCCTGTAGTTATTCTTCTCACAGATCATATCTCCTATCTAGACAACTGCTGATGTTGCCTTATCCTTAAGTATGATTTAGTGTCTGCACATACATGAATGGATTAGAAACTCAGCTGTTTAATTAGAAATAGTTGTGCTGCTCACTATTATCAGAAATAACAATCACATGCAACGGTGCAAGTATATTATGAAACAATCTGATACTATACATCTCGAAATCAGATCTGCTGTTTGTGAGCAAATGACAGCTCAGTATAATAAAAAACATTAACCTTTTCAAAGATAACCTTCATGCTTGTATAAAGACTAAGGCTGTCCTGAGTTCTGACTTTTACTGGAAATGACAAAGTTAAAAGTCCTTTGGAACTTCAAAGCATGCTAAGCATTAGCAACTGTAAAAGCAAAAGGCAATCAGTGAGTTACAGACTCTATTAGTAGTCTGTGGTGCACAGTGAACTGCAAGTTCGAGAAACCCTTCAGCTGACACAAGGTATTTTGGGTAATGCAGTCTGCTTCACTAACAAGACTGACAACTATGCTGACAGCAGGACTATGAATACAAAAATGCTTTGTGCTGTGCTGCAGCTGCATCTCACCCAGGCAAGTTTCAAGGGCTGCATAAAGATTAGTGCTGTGGGCCACACATGCCAGCTCATTGTGTTGCTCATAAGCCACTCGACTACAGTGCTGGTAAAGTGTGCAGACCCCTGTGGGCACACTGTCCTATAGGGATAAATATGCTTAACCAAAGGCCAGCCCTGCTACCCAACTATGTTTTGTTACCTTCATATTATGCTGGTTATTCTGAACTTCCAGTCATTACCTGTTCCTGCTGTGGTTTATTTGGCTGTATATGACATGGAGCACACTACCCAAAAGAGGAGCTTGTATCACCTTGCTATATTCAATCAGCTTCTCTGCAGCTACCAGTAGTTTTGCTGGAACAATGAGAGATCTCTGTGATTCATTCTTTTGCTTGCCAGTCGGAGCGGCCTTAGGTCATCTGGTGCCCTAGGCAAAAGGGCTCCACGGTGCCCCCCACCACACCACCTGGTGCCCCCATCCTGGTCTACCTACACCAAATAAATACTGGAAAAGTGCCCCTAATAGAGCAGTGCCCTAGGCGGCCCCCTAGTTGGCCTATGCCTAAGGCCGGCCATGCAGTTTTGGACTCTATCTTTGTGGTTTGGTGGATCTCTGATACTGGATGGTTTCAAGAGATCCCTAAAAAGTTCAAAGATGTGCTTTAAACTTTCACTAATCAGTTGATTATTTTTTCCTTCCACTGTTGTTTCCTGCATGACAGTTGACTGCTACAGACCAGCAGTTTTTCTTATAAATTATATTTAATTATCAATTTATATGTTTTAATTGTACAATGGTTATTCCTAATCAATGGAAAAAATAATCTTGAACTTAGCTGCACTGTAGCAGCATAGCAGTACCTTATTTAGCAGCACACTAGCAGTGAATCTGTACCTTATTTAACAGTAAGCTAGCAATATGTGGAACTTAACAGTACAGTAGCAGCATGTGTGATAGCAATATAGTAGCAGTGTAGTTGTACCTTAGTTAACTAAGGTACACCCACACTGCTAGTGGACTGTTAACAGCACACTAGCAGAATAGGAGTACCTTATTTAGCAGCACACTAACAGTGAATCTGCACCTTATTTAACAGTACACTGGTAGCATGCGGAACTTAGCAGTACAGTAGCTGCATGTGTAATAGCAATATAGTAGCAGTGTAGTTGTACCTTAGTTAACTAAGGTACACCCACACTGCTAGTGGACTGTTAACAGCACACTAGCAGAATAGGAGTACCTTATTTAGCAGCACACTAGCAGTGAATCTGCATCTTATTTAACAGTATGCTAGCAGTATGTGGAACTTAGCAGTACACTAGCAGTGCAGTTGTACCTTGGTGAACAGCGCACTAGCAGTGTAGGGGTGCCTTATTTAGGAGCACACTAGCAGTGAATCTACACCTTACTTAGTACGCTAGCAGTATGTAGAACTTTGCCGTACACTAGCAGTGCGTGTAATAGCAACAGAGTAGCAGTGTAGTTGTACCTTAGTTAACAGCACACTAGCAGTGTGGGTGTACCTTAGTTAACAGCACACTAGCAGTGTAGAAGTACCTTATTTAGCAGCACACTAGCAGTGAATCTGTACCTTATTTAACATTACGCTAGCAGTATGTGGAACTTAGCAGTACACTAGCAGCGCATGTAATAGCAACACAGTAACAGTGTAGTACCTTAGTTAACAGCACACTAGCACTGTAGGAGTGCCTTATTTAGCAGCATACTAGCAGTGAATCTGCTCTTTATTTAACAATATGCTAGGAGTAATTGGAACCTAGTGTGGGTGCATCTTAGTTATTACCACACTAGCAAAGCATGTAATGTAGCAACACACTAGCAATGTGGTTGTACTTAGTTAGAAACATAACAGCAGTGTGTATAACTTAGGAGCACTCTAACAATGCATGTAACTTAAAATGCTTTACTTTATTTAACAACACTAACAGTTTGTATAACTCAGTTAGCAACACACTAGTGGTGTATCTGCCCTACTCAGCACCATACAAGCAGAAGTTGTGCTTTACTTAGCTCTGTATCATTTGTTCAGCAGTATGCTACAAGTGTATGTATCTGTGGATGTGTGCTTTATTAGCAATACACTAGCCCGAGTTCAGATATGTATTCTTATAGCAGGGTACCAGCCAGGGTGGGCAAAATAATCAAATTCCTAAAGGATAGAAGGACAGATTCCTGATTTTGTTTTTTTTTTTGGGGGGGGGGGTTCTATACTAAGGTAGAGCCAACTCAAGTAGTGGTTACAGATAGTGTACTCTAAACAAGGTGACTAGTATTGCAAAGACCAGAGATGGACTTAAGAGTCCTGCCGACTACCATATGAACTTGATGTCCCAAGACCAGAATTCAAAGCAAATCATAGCTCTGCAGTTCTAACTATATGCCACAGAATCAGACAAGGTCTTTCAAGAAACAGACACCCAATGCTGCTGCGACATAGCCACTTAAATGCATGTATTAGAATGCACCTGAGACTGAAGGAAATGTTTATAATGTTCTTCAAAAAGAAATTTGTGTTTAGGATGGTTATATATTCTTTGTCAGAGAATGGGGGAGAAATAACAAATAAGAATCCTATTTATTTATTTATTTATTTTATTTATTTCACATTTGTTAACCAGGTTTGTCCAACTGAGTTTGCAAACAAACCCATTTTCAGTGGAGACCAGAGGGGAAAAGCCCCAGCAAACATACGTAAAGATAAAGTGACAATATTAAAAATATTAAATAACAATCACAATACAAAATAATTGTAAAAAGAAACATAATTAACTATCTGCATTGTATTGATAGTAAGCAACCCATTTTCAGTGGAGACCCAAGGGGAAAGAGCCCCAGCAAACATAAGCAAAGATAAACATACAGGATAAAAACTATTAAAAATAACAACGCAAATACGAAATTTATTATAAAGAGAAAAACAAAAGAAAATAATTAAGAACATTAAGGGTTGCACTGATAGCAGTGGTCTAAATTTACTACATATTAGAGTAAAAACAAAAGGCTAATCGTTCAAAAGAAAGAAAATGTACAGACATTGATAAGAAGTGGGGGGGGATAAATAGTGTGGAAAATGAGAGGGGGGTGAGAAAGCAGGGGTCTATAGTAGTAGAGCTGAGGGTTTAGGAGGTTAGTTTAAGCAGAAGTTACTAACAGAGAAAGAAAGTTAGGAGATGCAATAGGTTATACAGTAGGACAGACTAAGAATACATGTGGTCAAGGCAACGGCATAATTTCAAGTTTAGTAGGTGGGATTTAAGCTCCTTTTTAAAGCAGGGAAAGGAAAGGTTGGATTTAATATGGCGAGGGAGTTTGTTCCAATTTAGTGAGACAGAGTGTTTGTAAAGTAATTTGCCAATATTCCTTTTGGGTTTATGAACTGAGAGAAGATGCTGATCAGCACTCCGGAGAGGCCAGGGGGGAGAGAAAACAGTAACATGGGAGGTGAGAGCAGGGCAGGCAGAGGGGTTGTTGAGTATGGAAAAGGTAGTGTGAAGTTGCAATTCTAGGAGAAGGTGTGGAAATTCCAGCCACTGAAGTTTATTTAGTGAGAGGCAGTGATGCGACGAGAGTGGTTGGTTTAGAATAAATCTGGCAATTCTGTTGTATGTTTGTTCCAGTTTCTGCATTGAGGTAGTTTGGATATTAATAAGGATGGGGGAAGCATATAGAAGACTAGGTAAGAGAAATGCCTTGTGCAAGAGTGCATTTAGTGGCAGTAGTGAGGAATTTTTTGTTCCTATAAAGTAGTCCAAGGTTTGGTGGGTTTTTTTGATGGCCTGTTGTATTGTGCAAGTCTAATTTTAGCCAGTCATCAATTATTACCCCAAGAAGTTTGGTGTGTAAGGCAGGGGAGATAGTGGTGCCATCTAGGGAGGGAAGAGAAAAGTTGGATTTAAGGTGAGACAGTGTCTGAGGTAGGAAGAGAAGGAGTTGAGTTTTTTCGGCTTAAGGATTAGTTGATTATTTCTGAGCCATTTTTCAACAGAGATAAAGGAATTCTGTGTTAGTATGTGTAGTTCAGAGATAGTATTGAAGATATATAAGACAGTAGAGTCATTTGCATATTATATTACAGACGAGAGACTGCAAGATGAATGTAGGTAGTTGGTAAAAATGGTGAGAAGGAGCGGTCCAAGTATGGAGCCTTCGGATACTCCTGTTTGAACAGCAAGGAAGGGTAAAAAAGCCTGCTGCCTTCTAACAGCTTGTTTTCTTCCAGTAAGGTAGGATTGGAACCAGGCAAGAATAGAAGGATAGAGGTTTAGTTCTGAGAGTTTAAGAAGGATGGGATGAGACACAGTGTCAAAGGCTTTAGAGAGATCAAGGAAAAGACAGGAGATGAGGAGGTTGCTGTCCCTAGCTTCTGCAACCTTTTGAGTAAAGGATAGTAAGGCAGTCGAGGTACTGTGTTTAGGGCGGAAACCATGTTGCGAGGGGGGTGAGTAGATTTTCATGAATGAGATAGAACAGTAGTTGAGTATGTATATATTTTTCAAGGATTATAGAGAGTGGTGAGAGAATAAGAGAATAGCAATTGGTCTATAGTTAGAGCGTTCAACAGAGTTGCCACCTTTGTGTAGAGGAATGGTATAGAAGGATTTCCATATTTCCGGTACGGTAGATTCCTGAATGGAGTAGTTGATTAAGATAGATACATGATGTGCAAGAGTCAGCAGCAATTTTCCGAAGTTGAGGGGGGAGTTTATCAGTGGACAGAGAGCATGGTTTTAGTTTAAGAAGCAGGGATTTGATATATTTAGTAGAAACAGGTCAGAATGTAAAAGGCTAGAGACAGAGGAGCATAGAGGTTTAGGGGGAGATGAGGGTGACACAGAAGAGTTGGGATGAGCAGAGTTACCAGAGGGTAGGAGTTTAGAGATGCTGTCTATGAAGTGTTTGTTGAGTAAGTCTGCAGTTTCAGAGGGAGAGTGATAGGGGAAATAGTTAAGGATGGTAGGAGAAGCAGTGTGGAGCAGGGAGTTGATAGTACTCCAGAAATGTTTGGGGTCATTTGGGTGAGAGCTCAAAATTTAGTGAAATATTGGCATTTATCCAAAATAATACGTTTTTTTTTTACACAATTTCTGAGTTGCTTATAACCTTGGAGAAAGGTGGGAGTTTTAGTGGTTTGCCATTTTTTTCCACAGAGCATCTCTTTCATGCATCAAAGCAAAAGTAGCTTTGGAGAGCCAGGGTGTGAAATTAGATTTGATTCTGATTTTGCAAACTGGGGTAAGAGAGTTTAGGACATCAAAGAAAATGTGGATGAATTTAGTAACAGCATCATTGAGCAGGAGAGTTTTTAGGAAAGACCAGTTAATGCCAGATAGTCTATAGCTGAAGGTTTCAGGGGAAAAGTTAGTCAGTTTCCTACAATCTCTGTAGAGATGGGGCTTAGAGAGAAGAGGAGAGTGCCTTAAGATAGAGATGACAGAATGGTCACTAATAGAGTCAGGGAAGGTAGAAGGGTTACAATAGTTGTTTGGAGAGTTGGTCAAGATCCAGTCAATTGTGGAACCAGTAGCATTTTTACTGTAGTGGGTAGGGGTAGTGATCAGTTGTGAGAATCCATACAGGTTTATGAAATGTTGGGGCGAGTCACCAATAAGAGATTTCCAATCTATATTAACATCTCCAAGAATGATGGTTTCATAGGGGATGGAGGTGTTTATCCAGGAAAGTATATGTTCAAGGATGAGGATTGTTTTTACCTGGGGGGATATAGATAGAGGCAATAGCAAACTTCTTATAGATATTGATGCGGCAGTTTAGGAGCAGTAGTTCAGCAGGGGAGAAACTAGCCAGGGTAATGTCTATAGGTGTTAGCATCAGTGAAACAGAGTACAAGGTAGCCACCCCACCACCTTTTTGGGTGTCCTATCAGACCTATAGATATTGCATTGAGGTGGGAAAAATTCAGAGGAACTGATATGAGGTTTTAGCCAGGTTTCTGATAGGGCCAGGATGTGAGGTTTGTGTTGGGCCAACCATGAGTTAAGTTCAGACATTTTGTTGTTTAGGCTTTGCATGTTCATTGCAGAGATAGAAAGATGTATGAGGCTGGAGATATTTGAGGATGTTTTTAGGGGGACAGCAGATGAAGGTGGAGGGGGAGTGAAGAGAGGGTATGGACCAGGATTGGGATGGATGTCACCAGAAACCAGAAGAGCAAAGACAAGATGGAAAAGGTGAAGGTGGTCAGTATGGGGAATGTGGTACTTGAGTTTGGCTTAGGAGTAAGAGTGGGGTAGGCCACGAGTTTAAACTTAAGACACAAAGGGGGAGAGACAGAAAAGAGAGGGGGCAATAGTCAGTGGAGCTTGGTTATATGTTGGAAGAGGTCTGAGAAAGAGAAAGGTGGGGGAAGAGGAGAAGACATGGAGCTCAGTGTGGTAGGAAGTGCTTAGGGCTAGTGAGATTAGAAGTGGGAGAAATAGCAGTAAGGATAGCATTGTGTGATGGGAAAAGGAGGGGGAAGAGAGATAGGGTGAAAAAAGGAGGGGGAAGAGTTATAGGGAATAATATAAAGAAATACATTATGGAAGGGTGGTGGCTAGAAATAAGCAGTGAGAGGGAAGAAACAGTATCGAGGGGTGGAAATAGTGAGTATGTGAGGAGATAGGTGTGCTAGGGAGTGAAAAAGTTAAGTGTGAGAGAGGAAAGCCACAGAGGCGGCAGCCCAAGGTAGGCAGGGAAAAGGAGAAGATTGGTGACAAGGTGAGAAGAGTGATAGGGTGAGAGCACAAGTTACAGTGGTGGGAGGGGGCTGTGGGAGTGACCAGACAATGAGATGAAAGTATAAATTTGAGGATACTTCGGGTGGGATTTGGGGGTGGGAGATGAGCAAAGTGAACCCGAGCAGAGTGGGCAGAACCACACCACAGGTAAGTTTAAGGTAAGGGCCTAAAACCTGCACTCAGCACTTTAATTTTACTTACTTTGAGCAGGAAAGACATACCAACAGTATACAATTTTGAGGTTTTATCAGGGTTACTTTTTCAAATATCAGACAAATAAGTAAAACTTTCAAACAGGAATCTATGTCCGAGTGTTGGAAAGCCACAAAGGTACAAGGAATAGCTGTAAAAGTTAGGGCCAGAGAGACAAACGTATGAGCTGGTTTACTTTAGTTACAGGGGAAGGAAGCAAAAAATAAAGCAGAAAGAGCCCTATGGCTGACCAAAATGGTGATGTTTAGTGCAAATCAGAAGAGTTATGTGAGCGAGGCATATACATTTTCAATAGTTCAAGTGTTGCAATATCATGCAGCAATTCCTGTAGTCACAACTTTACCCCCCCATAGCACATGAAAGTATTCAGTCATTCAAACAGTAATTATTACTAGTTACTATTAGATACTATACAGGTGTCAAGAAATAATATATTACTACACTGAATCAGAGCTGGCATTTTATCAAACACCTCCCTCCTGTTATTCATACAATTATGAAACTTGTGCTAGGTTATAAGGCTAAGTATGGAGCTAGTCAGTGCCTCGCAATTCCATCAGGCCCGTGCTTCCTTTTGACTGCATATGAGCCTATTCACTGACTGCGGCAATAGTTTTTGTGGTTCCTCATGGTCTAAATCATTAGAATGCAATGTTAAAAGAATTTACTACTAAAAATCACTAGTTAGAGAGGTTGTATGATTCTACCAGCTGCTAACATCTGTTACCTGTTGACCTGGTTTACACTGATTGCTTTTTATGTAATTTAATTTTGTGAGAATTAATAGAGCATTTCTGGAATATTTCATTGTCCATCAACTGGATTTCTATTCCTCCTCTAAAGTGTCTTTCTGTATCCCTGTTCATTCCAGCTTACTAACATCCCTCTGGGCTGCAAATTCCCACCAAACAGCCCTCACAGTTCAAGCCCAGGAAGACATTGTTTGTGAAACAGTAACCTCCCAGGTGATACCAAGCAACAACTGGAGTCCATCTTGCAAACAGGAAAAGCTCACTAACTTCCCAGTATAGGTTTATTCATTATTAACTGTTTAACACCTCTGATCTAGCCAATCTGCTCCACAGTACCTGTACCTTAGTTAGACAGGGTCAGCAGCAAGGATTACCTCCCCTCTCCTTACTATACATTTCAGTCCCTACTCCCCAATAACAATACTATACAACATTGCTATGCCCATATAGAATGTTACAGCAGCCTTACAACTGAGTGTGTTGATAGTCGCTTACTCAGCTGACTATCTGATACTCGACTACCAGCTCCCAAATGGCCACTTCTATAGCTTGTATTCTTTTTCTGATAAACAACCCAAAGACTGGTCTGTTGCAATCTCTTTCAGAAGTAAAACACTCAACACCCAGTAGAATTTGATAGTGGCAGAAATTCATTAGTGATAAAAAGTATTCACTTCCCCACATGAAGTGACCCAAACCTATTGGCCTTAAACTCCTAAAACAGTACTTGTAAGACATTTTCTAGAGGTTACCTACTGATAGCTGTGTAAGACATTTTCTAAAAGTTACTTACTGATAGCTTTTCTTCAAGCCTGCGAGTGACTCAGTCTGATGCATTCCACTCCATTTCCCCTTGCTTCACTAGGGTTCACTCCGCTCCCCTACCTTACTACCCCCACTCCCACACACCCCACTTTCCTTAAGGTTATACCCTCTAAGCCACACCCACCTATTCACCTCAGCCTACCATTGTATACTCTAGACACACCTACCCACTCTTATCCTAAACTCTACACCCTAAATAAACCACTAGTTACACTAACAAGCCTATACACTCCCTTCATAATTAACCATCAACTACAGCCTATCCCTGACAACATAGAGTACTCATACACTCACCCTAGTATTCAGCCATAGATTGTTAGCAATAGTCACATTCAGCTCTCACATATATAATCCCACACACTCCTCATAACTACACTACAAGGCCACAAAATGTTCCTCTCTCACATACTCACACTCTCAAAACTCACTTTACTTACACAATTTACATCCTATCAACACACTAACCCAAAGTCAGATCCACACCATATCACAGCTACTGCCTATACTACACAATCTACTCCATTCAAACACTGCATACACCCAGCTCTCTTTCACATAGCAACCCATCACAATATAGAAATAAAACTCCTCCCATACACCCACTCGAATAAACCATCCTTGCTATACAATAAGTGCATCACCAAAATCATTAAGTTAACTGCACACATTGCATACAGGCTAACACTCAGCAGAGACATTCACCCAAACCCCGGCCCTTTACCCCTTCTAGCAACCTTCAGGAAACAAATACACCCCACAAACTATCCTATCTCCCCAGAAACACTTCTGATCTACTAATACTCAATATTAATATTAGACGTGTATCAAACAAAGTCCATGACCTCCATGCTAATCTTTCCCTATGCTCACTAGATGTAGTACTTTGAACCGAAACTTGGCTAAAGCCAGACACCATCAATAATGAAATTACTGCCTCTGGCTATAATCTATTACGCAAAGACTGAATAAACAAAAAGGGAGGTGGTGTTGCTATATTATTCAAAGACCATCTAAATATCACAACATTAGACATACCAACTCCAGCCCTAGATATTGCTGAGATTTTACTTTCTAAACTAAAAATTAACAGTAAAAAATCTATTAACATAATTGGATGCTGCTTCCCACCTGGTAATAACAATATAACCACCCTCGAAAACCTACTTCACTGGGCATCTGAGGCACTGCCTCATGAAACCATTATTCTAGAGGATTTTAACATTGATTGGTCACAATGCAACTCAGCTGTCCCCACTACCCATATCAGTCTCCATGGATTTACCCAGGTAATCCAAACACCCACCAGAGCAGACAAAGCAACAAACAGACAGTCTATTCTACACTGGATACTGCCAAACAAACCATCCCAGATTAGCCAGTCTGGCTGTCTACCTGAAAGTCTGAGTGACCACATGCCTACCTATATAATAACACACCGACCAACTCTAGACAAACCGACTACCTTCCAATAAATACATAATAAAAAGAACTCCATCCGAGCACTAAAAGCCTGTAACTGGAAACTCATAAAGTAACAACCTAAATGAAGCTACTAGATACTTTAACTCCACATTCCTAAACATACTAAGCTCCCATGCCCCTCCTAGAACCATTAAAATTAAGGCTAAGTTTGCACCCTGGATGAGCAAAGAACCAGATCTCTGCTTCATGCAAGGGATAAAGCCTGGTCTAAGTGGCACAAAGAAAAAACAACACACTCAAAACAAACATACCTAATGCTGAGATTTTACTTTCTAAACTAAAAATTAACAGTAGAAAATCTATTAACATAATTGGATGCCACTTCCCACCTGGTAATAACAATATAACCATCCTGTACAGAATTTTTTTGTCATTTGTTGTATTTGTACCATTATGTAATGGAGCTTTTCTCCCTGGGCCTCCGCTGTAAATGGACCTCCCCGATAAACAAATGTAAAATAAAAAAAAAATACCTTTGAACTAAGAAAGAGAGCCAAAAAATGATCAGAGCAGAGAAAATAAACTACTACCATAGCATCCAAATAAAACACCAACATAACCCCCCCCCCCCACTATTACAGACACCTCAACTAGTATTGCCAAATTTAACATATATTTTTTTCTGAATTCATACTGGCACTCACAAATTCTCATACCTAGTCACCATCCATATTAACCACTCCATCTCTGAAAAAATAGTCCCTGACCACTGGAAGATATCCCATATTATTCCCCAACATAAAGGAGGCAACTCAAAAGAACTAACAAATTACCGACCCATAGCTATACTGTCTTCCCTCTCAAAAGTACTGGAGAGGTGTTGTCACAAATTATGGAACACCTCAACACACAAAAACTGCTCACCAACACTCAATACAGTTTCAGACCTCACCATAGCACAACCACCGCTCTCATGCCATTCACTCACATAGTTAATGGCCATAGAAACAATGGTAAATACATTTCAGCCATCTTCCTAGACCTCACGAAAGCCTTTGATATGGTCAGTCATAACAAGCTAATAAAGGCTCTATCAGAACTGAATCTCAGCCAGACCACTCTAACATGGTTTAATAGTTACCTAACAGGGAGACAGCAGGCAGTAAAGTAGGGCCAACAGCTATTACTTCTGCTCCCAGTAACAGTAGGGGTTCCACAAGGCTCCATTCTTGGACCTCTGTTGTTTATTATACTCATCAATAACCTTTGCTCTTTTACTTTCCACTCCTCAGTCACCAAGTAAGCGGATGCCTCAACATTAATCTGTGCCGCCTCCTTCCCCAAGGAACTACACCAACAAACTCAAGCATCCTTTCTCTCCATTGAATCATGTCTAACTGACCACTAGCTAATACTCAACCCAAACAAAATAAAACTTATCTTCCAACCCACACAACATAACAATCTTGACCTCTCTTTTTAATGCCTTATCCCATAACAAAACTATCATATCTCCTGTTATCCACAAAAAACGACTTGGCGTTGTAATGGACTGTAACATGAGGTTGACATCCATATCTCTCTCACCATAAAGTAGGTCCATAAAAAGCTAGGTACTCTATATAGGAGCAAATAGTTTTAACAAACACTACTAAGGCCACAATTGCACATACACATCTTATCTCTACATTACTATACGCCTCCCCAAGCCTCACCAACCTTAGAAAGTTAGAATTAACCAACCTACAATCCTGTTATAATAAAATTGCCAAATTCACAACCAACAGCTCCTACATATCTCACCGTTGCCTAGCACTCGAGCAACTCAAATGGTTGGAACTTCCTCACCTGCTTCTATATAATAACTACTCCTGTCACATAAAATTATATTATATATCATCCCCAAAAAACTCCTTCACTTCAAGACCTGATAATACCTTACACAAGAAATCTCTGCTCTAACAACAAACTACTCCTCAAAGTATCTAAAGATAATGCTGCTGGCTCATTTCTCTATTCTAACATAATAACCAAGCAGTGGAATAAACTTCCTCCTTTCATCACAGCCATGTCCTCCACAAATGAATTAAAAAAGTCCCTAAAAACCCATTTGATGAACTCTTGACTCTGCAACTGCAACAGCCCAGGTTAGTACTAGCACCCACCATTCTCTCACTCTGTTACCTTACCTCTGTATCCACCAATCCCTTTCCATTCCTTACACTCCTCACATCTCCTATAATTTTACCCACCTGTACCACTCCGCTAGTTTACTGAGTGGCAGACGCTGAAATGCAATACTAGTACCTGTTGAAAGTAATAGCAACATCATATAATGTTATACCACATACTAATCCATAGGATTTTGTCATTATTGTACTACGATGTGCATTTATCATTGTGTATATGTTGAAGGCAAAATGTTAAGCCATATGCTAAACTATCTACCTGTTCACTAGGGTATTTGTCATTAATGTACTATTGCATGTATTTGTCATTACTTTACTTCTGTGAGTATTCAAACCAGGTGATTGCTGTATAATGTACTTTGTATGCCAAGGAGTCACTTCAAGTCACAAGTGTGGAGCTTTTCTCCCTGGGCCTCTGCTGAAAAAGGACCCATGTCCAGTCAGACCATCCTGGTAACCAAATGTAAAATAAATAAAATAAAATGAAGTCTTGGTTTTGTTTTGTTTTGGTTGAAGAGCAAGGAGAACAAAAGAAGAGAAAAGCAGCAGTAGAAGGGATCCAAGTCTTCAGAATAGAACTACAAACCAAAAAAAGCAGCTGCTGATTCCAAGCAGTGAAGTTTCAGTCCTCTTCGATCTATTAATAGTAACCCAGCAAATTTGTAATGAAAAGTCTCTTAGAAGAAACACACAAACAAACCACTGTTTGTAAGCTGATAAGCGCTTTCATTCCGCTTATTCGAACTTCATCAGAGCTGATACAAACAAGTTAAAACAAGTATTTATACAATAAAACACCTTAAACAAATAAAAGCGCTTATCAGCTTACAAACAGTGGTTTGTTTGTGTGTTTCTTCTAAGAGACCTTTCATTACAAATTTGCTATGTTATTATTAATAGATTGAAGTGAAATGAAACTTGACTGCTTGACATCAGCAATTGCTTTTTTTGGTTTGTGCTTTGTGAGTTTTAGCATTGCCGTCTGCCCTTTTCATTTGTTCAGACAGAACTAGTATTACTGGTTCAGTCACAACAGCAGCTTAAAATAAGAGAGCTAACACTGCTACAAAAGTTGATCACTAAGGCAAGAAGCCTGAGGCAGGCAATGGTCTAACACATGAAACAGGAGATGGCACTCGCTGAAGAGGGGAGAGACATGCGCACCCAAAACAAAGTGACTGTAGATTTGCAGTGCTTATCTGTTACACTGTAGCAGCTACATCTATACAAAAATGAGTCCTCAAAGTCAGAAGGAGGTCTTTTCTGTTTTGTACTTCCTGAAGTGCTTTGTAAGTTGTGAAATGGGGTTAATTATCTGTAATTAATGACTTAAATGTATGACTCCTTCTGAGGAGCCGAGTAGAGAAAAGGTACTACATATATTATCTCACTGAGATTGCCTGATAATAATTTCCGAGTGACTTTTACACTGTGACACTGAGAACAGCAGACCATCATCCTGGTATGTGCTGCTGTCAGTCTTCACAATGCATAAAAGGAAATGCAATGCTACAAAATTATGTGATTTGTGGGATTCAACATGCAGCCTCATGCAACATAAAAATTTATAATGTAAGGTCTCTCCTGCTTCTGGGTAAGGAAATGAGGTATGGATCAACTTCGAGAGAGAGAGTTTTGCTGAGGATCACACAATAACAATGAGTAGCAGATGGACCTCTGCTGATTGTTGAAATATAAATCTGATAGTAATGGTTTAACTACTAGTTATGGTTGAAAAGTATGCCATATGTACTTAAATCATGCATTTACCTATAGAGCATCAAAGAAATTAACCAGCCTCATTAATTGCTTGTTCAGTCTCAGCCATAAACCACTTCACTATGTTACTAGTGAAGTGGTTAGTTACTAGTTACTACCAGTTACTGGTTAGAACTAGTTACTACTGAAGGACCAATGGACAGGGTCTTATGTGCCAGCTTTTCACTGCAACTGTTGTCATATCACAGCTGTATTTCTGTGGATCATTACTCTGTTGTAGAAGGAACACAAATTACATCATGTACTTACAAAACTGCACTTGCCAACAATGCCAAAAGCAAAAACAGACCTATGTAACAACATAATTTTACAGAATGAACTATAAAAACTGAAGGTGCAATTCCAAGGCAGCACACTGCCTACTAAAAAGCCATGGGGGCTACTACTTTACTCATGCCGTTTAGGTGGACTGACTACTGTAAACTGCCCCCTACTTTCTGAAGTGGAAAATAAGCATTTCGATCAGTGGAATTAATGTGGCTGACAAATTTAAATAAAAAAAAATAATGTCGATCAAAACATTTAAGTCAAAATGTCTGTCAACTGTCTCTACCCTAGATGTCTTACAACATAAAAGTATCTAATCTTGCAGCCACTGAAAACATTTTACAAAGTAGAGAATATCAGTAGGACTGAATAAAAGTGATTCAATTCAGTGAATGCTGGTCCAGCTGCCTCTTCCCATCTGGAGGAGTAGGAATGAGTCATTTCCTTGGTGGTACCACAGGCTGGATATTGTACAAACAAGCTCATGTATGTACTAAATAGTTGTGCACTCATATTTAGATGTGCATGACAACAGGACCCCCTTACATGATGTCAGTGCGTACACAGCAAGGGGAGATGCATGAAAAGCCTCAATATTAGGACATAAGGAATACCCCCACTCAAACCTCTCAACTGTCTCTGAATTTTAATCATATTTTAGCTCTGTCCATCTTAATCTCTCCTAATACTGATGACTTTTGAAGGAAAGATGGTGAATTACCATTAATAAATAATGTCAGACAATTAGTTATACACTTTTTACTTCAGAAAACATATAATTCACCTTCTCTTATTCTATCAATGACTCAAGTTAGTAGCACTAATATTTTAAAAGTGCCCCTGACTGTCCCTAATTATTTCTGAATTTGCCCTTAATTCTGTTGAGATTTGTCCCTGATTTGCAGAGAGCTATGCTCCCACCCCACTTGCTATCTCCACAGATCACAATCACTTAATCAGCATCATCAGTGGATTCAAAAAGACAGTGAACACTGATTTGGAGGGGCAAGGACATTTCGTACCCCACACTTCTGGCTCTTTTGAGACAGAGTCACCCTAACAAACAAGGAACTCCACCATCTCAAATGAGTTATTTGTCCAGACCTTATTCTGGGGCTACTGCTGGTACTACCAATGAAAACAAACCATATAAAAGGGTTAATGCTACACTTAGTCACTTTTTAATGGACAGCAAGTAGCATAGCTAGGATGGGATGAAAATGGAAGCCATCCTGGGTGCAGAGTGTTAGGGGGACATGATTAGACAGCCCCAATCACTCTTCTACATTTAGAAATAAATGGTGCTGCATTTGCAGTCAAAATTGAGCAATATAGCTTTTTTTTGCTTTTTACATTTGGAGAAGATTTTTTTTGGGGGGACAGGGGGCCAGATCAGGGATGTCACTGAATACAATATTAGGTAGCCATATCTCTGATGCAGAACATTTATTTTATTTATATTTGTTTACCAGGGTAGTACATTACTCAAAACTGACTCACTGTGACCTTTTGCCCAGACTACAAGGTAATTTAAATGAAATATTTTATTTTTATTTTGAATAAGTAGGGTAGAGCACTGATCCCATTGGAGGTTTTTTTTGGTCTTAGCTCGGGGGGGGGGGGGTAAAGCCAATAGATACATGACATTATACATATTGTAAATGATTAAATGCAATATATACATGCAATACATTTTATTACATTGTTATAGAACAAGTACAGCCTATAAGATAATAACAACAATGTTAGTTAAAAAGAGACATTTGCCATGCTGCATACCTCTCAGTTGCAATGCTTTTATTGGAAAATTCAGGTAATTAGCTTTAAATTGCCCTGCATTCATAAAGACTGATTTCCCCTTTGCAAACATGATTTTGTGTACTGCAGCTTTAAAGTACACAATTTTGACCCCCCCCCCCCTCCCCATACATATCCATGACACATCATGATCCAACTGCAAGTGGAGTAAACAGTGGAGAGCCAAGGAGTGCAGGAGGGAATAAAATGAAAAAACGGCTACTGGGATTAAAAGTGTGCATACTGCACAGTACAGTTTAAATAAGGCAGGCAGTGAAGACATAACACACCTCTTTTTAAATAGTTTCCTGTTGACTAATTAAGTGACCCTGAAGGAACTATAACATGCCAAATAGCCAGACAGTGGGGTTTTAGTTTTATATGAAAGCCATTTGCAGCAGTGATGAGAAAGAAAAAGGGAGACTGAGATTCCTCTCGAAGATTACATGAAAAGGTTTAGCCCTAAAATGTGTGAGCAAACCAGGTGGATGGCCACCTTGATCTCATCTGCAAAGTTCCTTCTGGGTGCCAGCTATAACACAACTGTTAGTTTTCCCTTCCCTGTCTTTGTTCTTCTGCATGTATGCAGAGGCTCTCCTTATAGTAAAGATAAAGTGCTAGTGCCAGTGATGTCTCTGCTTTTTGTTTCATGTTTACTTGCCAGGGATAGATTATTTTCAAAGTAAGCCATTATTTGTAGCAGTTGACTGGACACCTTACAAGGGACTTGTGTGGTTGTGGTCTGAAAACACACAGCTAACATACATTTTCTGTAAGTTGGTGAAGTACTTTAAGCACCGGTTTGATGTTTTTGTGCTCCTTGTCCATGGCTGTTTGCTTTTTCTTTGTGGAGTTCTATTAAGAAATGGAGCACCTTTACTGCTTCCTGTGCGAGTGTGATCTGTGTTTTGTTCCATATTATTATTAGCACTTTGAGAGAAGTACACATAGATATTTTATCAGCATTTGTGAATTGAGTTGTACACTTGCTTTTGTCTTGTGATGGCTTAGGAATTGCACAGCTTGGCCATTCACTTCTGATCTCTTTTTGGAATAATTCATGCTTTTCCACTTTCAAGTTTTTGTAGTTGTAAATTGGGTCATATGTATTTATTTCATTCTGCCTGGCTTGTCTGTTCTTCAATACTTCCATGCTGCATTCAATGCCACGGCTCTACTCTTGGAGAGGTCTTTTAGGTCACTCACCACCTATCGTATCTTCCAGAGTTATCTACAATACATTTTCATATTATGCTGTCTTATCCTCATTTTTTGTTTTAATTTTATTTATTTATGTTTGCATGTGTGTATGACTGACTAACTGAAAAGCATCTTCCTGTAATTTTATTTTTGACTACTTAAATTGTTCTCTTAACATGTTCAGCAGTCTTGCACAAAATTTACCCTTAAGAATCCATTGTAGTTAAATAATTTCAGACCTAGTAAGAAACATTTTTAGAACAGCTTTGTTACTCTGATACTAGATTTTACTAATTAGCTGGCGAAAATTAATCTGAATAAAAGGATTATTCTGATGATATTTTGCATGATTTTTCTTATTTCTGCTTTTATAAAATGTTATACTTGTGTTGTTGAGTGGTGGCATAATACAATCCTACTGAAAACAGGAGGAGTTATATTAATTATGTATATAAATTTAATGCTAATTAGCTATCCAGATTTTTGGACAGATGATCTGATTTTTCATAAGCCTTGGTCTAGATTTTCTGTCTCTGTAGGTACAGATATATGCTACAGTGACACTGTCAGCATTATGTCACCTCAAAGAGCCAGTTATAACAGTTTTAAACGTGCCATGCAATCTTCTATGACTTCTGTATGGCAAACATTTGCTTACTATTAACAGCATAGCTTTCAAATGTCCCATATTTTCTCATATTTTGCCCTGTTCCTTATAAAATTTTATATCTTCTGATAAATCACTGAGGATTACAGTCAATAATGTCAGACATTACAGTTTCATACTTTTTATAGAAAATGTACGTTGGTGTAAAACCTGTTGTTATAAACTTTCTAAGTGAACTAGAATATTACTGACAAATTGTCTCTGATTTGTGGCCTTTGCCCTCTATTATTTTTGGCTTTGTCCACAACTCTTGAAAAAAAAAATTTAAGAGCTATGATCAGCAGTTCCTATTGTTCTTTCTTTCTTTCTTTATATACTGATATTTGATTACCGGGAAAGTCCGACTTGGTAGAAGCCCATTTCCAGCGGAGGCCTGGTGAGAAAATTCATATTGCTGAAAATATATGAAGTGCTTTTACATGCACACATGATGTATACCATACCAGATCATTCAAAAACAAAAAGCACCAATGCGAACAAGTTACATATAAGTGGATACCCATGTACTTAATATATGGATTTATATGTTCACAGATAATTACTAGGCTAGTTGGCCTTAAGAGCCATTTCAAGCCTAGCCAACATTCCTCAAAGATGAGAATCAAACCTTGTACCTTAAGTCTGTGAGGTAAATACCTTAATTTTTATTTCGTCTTTTGTGACATATACTCAAATACCCATGTAATGATGATAAACACTCACATATTCACATATTAATGATACACATTCAAATTAATAAGGAATTGGTGGCATACTCATGTACTAAGGATACACACTCACATACATGTGAAATGGGTCCCCAAACACTAAAGGTTATCATTTAAATACCCATGTACTAATGATACACACTCATATACACATGGGATGGTTGCACTTGTTCTACTGATAGACATTCACATACCCATGTGTTAATGATACACACTCACATACACATGAAATGGGTGGCATATCAATTTATAATCATATGTACTTATATACCCATATACTAGTGATATCCACCCACATATATATGGAATTAGTGCCTGTAGAAATTTTGAGAATGTTAACTTTGATCCTAAAAAATAGAAGAACATTTAATGTGATGTTAAGAAGTATATGTCAAGTCCAGATCTGACATATGTTGGCAGGGTAACTTTATAATTAGTGTATATTATTATGGATATAACAGCACAAAGACCCTCATGTTGGGGGTGAAAGGAGGCAAATCCCCCTGCAAAAATACTTAGGAGGTTTAATTCTGAGTTCATTATTTGCCTTTTTTTTTTTCCGTTGAAATGTTAGGACTCACAGTATCTGGTCACAGATAAGAAGCCCATGGATGTTCCCCACCATGGCATACAGTAACACTCAGTAACTGAAGTTATCTTCCAAGTACCTTCATGTACTAATATAAAGGCAAAGCTATCTTCAAATGACATTGTGACATTAAGAACTCTGAGATGGACAGACTGGGCAATGATGCACTTTTCATGGACCAAGTACCTGCTATAATCCCATAAACCTCTTATTTCACTTTTGTTTTCTTCTTTCTCTCACCTCGTCATATTGATTACTGCTACAGTAACCTAAGCTATATATACCCTGCAAAGATATAACAGCTGGCCCGCTTCTAAAGCTTCAGAGCACTTTTCTCACACCCAAACTGTTAGCTCGAGCTGAGCTGACTAAAAAGATAAGTTTGGGCACCAAGCCCTTCAGAGCTTTCCTGCTGCTGAAGAGTACACAGCTCTGAGGCTTTGAGGATCAATGGTCAGCTTGTGTTGTTCCTTTGCTTGACAGATATATTCCCCTTCAGGGAAAAAAACCCTCATACTTTAAAAAAAAAATGTTTGTTCAGAAAACGTTTTAGCTCAGGAAAGTTATTTCAAAACTATGAGTTTGTGTTTTAATGGACTGTCATCAGACTGTACTGTACTTTTAAACAGAAGCTCTCTATTTCCTGTCAGTTTAAAAGTTGTTTAAAAAACATTTCTTTTCTATGGAGAAATAGTGTTTGTTTTAGGTTTTGGGGCTGGCAAAGTGTTTTAAGGTGCTTTTTACTATGTTTTTCTGTGAAAAGGGTGACTTTTAAAGACTGTAATTTTTTATCAGCTCTTGCTGCTTGTTTTTTCTGAGAAAGAGGCATCATTTTTGGCTTAATCATGGAATACACTGTCAGTCCCATGGTCGGTCTAGCCACAAAAAGAAAAAGTTGAGCAAACAGCCTTTACCAACACAGCAGGCTAGCAATTTGACTCAGTCGTAAGTTAGTGACTCTGTTGTGTCGATTAGTTGTACCTTAGACCACTCTTTTTTTACCTTGGATCCCGCTGGTGTAGCACCTACAGCCACTAAAGACTGGGGGTTAGACACATCCTCTAAGGCTTCAGGAGTTCCCTCAGTGGGCAAGGAATAGCAACTCTCATCAGTCCTGGGAGAGGGAATAGGGAAGGTTTTCCTGTTTTGTCAGAATGTTGTGCCATTCCTGGCGAAGCTGCTGCTGTCGCCATTAAAATACTGTTGGCCCCATTTTTCCAGTCAAAAAGAAACAGAAAACTAAACATGTATCTACTATTCCTCAACTTTCCTTGCACAAGATTAATTTACTGGGACTGGCTCAGGGTTTAATTCAGGCTACTGATCCTTTTGTATAAAGTAGTTTCTGGTAAAAGAAAAAGGGATACCTCTTTTCCTGAAGAGATTCAAGATTCTGAATCTGGACAGAAAGATGAAGGAAAAGATACAGGGTTTTCTCATCAAGACTTGCGATTCAGACTCAGAAGACAGCTCAGTTTCTGATTCTCCCAGTGGGGGTTTATCTTTCTCTGAGACTATTTCCTGAATGCCCCAGTGTTCTCAGAATATACTATGAGATGTTACAGAATTTCCAGAACCATCACCTATTCCTTCAGTTCTGCCAGCTTTAGAGGATGTGTGTGTTACTGCCTGCGATGTAATGGATAGTCAGCCAGCTGCCCCTAAAAATGCAGATAGGATGTATAAAGTTCCTCAGTCCTTTAAGCTTTTATATACTCTTCCCAAACCTGACCTAGCAGTTATAGTTTTAGTTAATCCTACTGCTGCTAAACATTTAGTTAATTCCAGTCCTAATCTTTCTGATAAGGGTGGAAAGATTATTGGTAAGTAAGGCAAAAAACATGTGTGCTTCTGCAACTTTTATTTTCATAATTTTAAATTATCAGGCCCATATGTTAATGTTTGTTATAGTTGGGAAAATATGAAGAATGTTTTGTCTGCTGTTTTTTGAGGAACATTTTCCATTAATTTATTTTTTTTCTGTTGTACAGGTCACTACTCATTCTATACAGTGTGTGTATGATTCAGTTGGCTTTGGCAACTGATAATGTGTTGTGGAGGTTTGCATGGCTGCATTTTCAGAAACTCTCAGATAATGTTAAAAAAAAAAAAAAGATTTTAAATTCTCCTTTGGATAGAGACATTTTTGGCCCCTCTGCTACAGAGCTGACCAAAAGGTGTTATGAAAGGGGTAAGCTGATACAGAGAACCTCTAAGATTTTTCAGTACTCCTTTTCTAAAATTTCTAAACAGATTCTCTGATCCCTTATCCAATTTTTTTTTTGGGGGGGGGGGGCAAAATAGAGAGAGTCTCTACAGAATGTGGGTAAACAGACATTTAAAAAGAAATGGCAAGGGGGTTCTAAAAAGAAATAAAGAGCCACACAAAACCAAGCCAGTCCAACAAGTGAAAATGACTATTTAAAAGACTTTGTCCAGGTCAACCACCCACAAACTGTGACAGTCCCTTTTCCATTCCAGAAAGTCTGAATAGTCACTTTTTTCATCAGCAACAGACAGTTTCAGACAAACTGGTACTAAAGATCATTCGGCAATGTTACAGATGGCAGTGGGAGGAAATTCCTCCTTTCCAGGGGTAATTCCTCATCCACTGGACCAGACTCACTTATTTTAACCTGTCCATCATCATATGCTGTTCCAGGGAGTGATAGAATCAGTTCCTTCTTCCCAGGTGGGAAAAGACTTTTATTCAAGAATGCTTTTAGTGTCAAACAAAGAGAATACTTGGAGACCAGTTCTGGATTTTTTTACCTAAACCAGTTTGTGATAGTGCCAATGTTCAAAATGCTGTTACTTCACACCCTGTTATCTGTTCTTCTCATTCAAATGTCCTAGTAACTCTAGATTTAAACGATGCTTATCATCACATTCCTATTCATCCCGACTTCAGACGTTTCTTAAGCTTGTGTGTGTCTGGATCACATTTTCAGTTCTCTGCCTTACCCTTTGGACTATCCACTGCACCAAGACAGTTCACAACATGTCTAGCTCAAATTATATCTCACTGGAGGCTACAGGGTATCCACATTTTTTCCATATTTAAAACAAATTTCTTATCTTTGCAGAGTCATTTTCAAAGTGTCAGGACTCACACTTGGTTGAGAGATCTCTTACACAAGCTGGGATTCCAAGAGAGCATTTAAAAGTCTCCTTTGACTTCTGTACACAGGACTGTGTTCCTAAGGGGTGTCAACTAGACACCTCTGTTTAAACAGTTTTTTCTTCTACAGGGAAAATAGATCTAGATTTATTTCTAGGGTTTTCCACTCAGACATCAGTTAATTTAAGGTAATACCCCAGGATTTTGGGTTTCCAGGCATCTGTGATCCTCATGATACCCCTGCCAAGACTTGAGAAAAATATAATGGTATCTGAAGTCTCTTTGGTCCTGGCACCAACATTCTTTCTCCTTTCAAATCACAGTGCTGGAGTTTGTCAGAAGGAAAATCATTTGGTGGAGTCAGCAAATATTGTTAAAAATCAGGACTCCCCTTCTTTCCCCCTGTTCCAAAGCAGTCATTCAAACAGATGCCTCAGACTTTGCTTGAGAAGAAGTTTCAGGAGGGATAAAAATGCAGGGTTTGGGGGACTGAAGGACAGATGCAAGTATATAAATATAAGAGAGATGGTTGCCATCATCAAGACACTCAACTTTCTGAATAATCTTTGGTTCGCGGGACCTCTTCAAGTTGCTACAGATAATACCACAGCCAAGCAAGGGGGAATCAGGTTATATCCCCTTTGCAGACTACCCATATTCATTTAGGATACAGCTTCACAGCACAGTCTCACTCTACAGGCATCCTACATTCCATCAGAGCAAAATTATGTGGCAGACAAGCTGAGCAGGACAAGGGCAGACCCTCACAAATGGAAACTAGATCAGGGGGTCTTAGAAAGATTTGATCCACCTGTGGTGAGTTCCTCAAGTAGACATATTTGCCTCCTCTCTGAACAATCAGCTATGAAGATTCTACTCTAGGACTCCATGCAAGAAAGCCTTGAAGACAGATGCCTTTTATTTTCCTTGGAGAGGAATGTTTCTATATTCCAGGGTACTTCTGAGGAGTCAGAAGGAATCCCCCAACATCACTGTGGTGACTGCCTTCTGACCTGGGCAACCGTGGTTCTCCCTACTTTTGGGAATGGCCAGGGGGGATTACCACAAGCTTCTACAGAGACTTTATCTACTCACACAAGATCAGGGGGTGTTTGATACATGCAAAAATCAATCAACATCAATTGACTGACTGGATGACAGGGTCTTAATCCCCTTTAACCACCTATTTACGGAGGACATGCAGCAGGTACTAATGGAGGCAAGAAATCCTGCTACTATAACTTCACATATCAGCAAATGAAAAAGTTTTTTTAGTTAGGGACAACTAAATAGCCAGTACCAATTCAGGACTAATTGTTCTCTGGTTTTACAATATTTGTGTGAGTTACTGCCTTATGGCCTTTCTTACTTCTCTATCATGTTTCATTTTTCAGCCATTTCAGCATGTCTGTCCACTGATCCTCCTCTTTCAATGCATTATCACGTTAAAATGTTTTTTGAAAGGGGTTTTACATAACAGGCTTTCTAAAAAAATGGGATCTTAATTTTGTGCTATAGAAGATGACACTCACTCCATTTGAACCAGCTACCTTGGCTGACTTAGGCTCTTAACATGGAAAAGAGCTTTTCTGATTGCTCTTACCACTATAAAAAGGGTAGCTGCATTGCAAGCTCTTATGGTGAGTCAACCCCCCCTCATTTTCAGTAGAGACAGGGTTTCTTCGAGAACTAATACTTCTTTATGCCCAACGTGAATTCTGAGTTTACTTTAAGTCGAATATCTTTTTCCCCATTTTCTTTTCTAAACCCAATAATGAGAGAGAAAGGGTACTTCATACCTTGGCTGTCCACAGACAGCTTAGGTACTATGCTGACAGAACTAAATCTTTCAGATCTTTGGATCGATTGTTTATTTCTTGTGAAGGTAAGAAGGGACAACCTGTGTCATAGCAGACTATTTTCAAATGGCTGTCTAAGGCTATTACTTTTTGTTATACTCACCACAACAAATAGATGCCAGGCAGGGTGAAGGCCCACTCTATGAGGACTTTGGCTTCATCTATGGCTTTTTGGAATGGGATGGATTTTAGAAGTATTCTAGAAGTTGCTACTTGGTCCTCTGCATATACTTTTACAAAGCACTATAAGCTTGATTCCTTCTCTAGGTTTAGGTCAGACTTTGCAAAGACCATTCTCTGATGGCTCCTGGAGTCTTCTCCTTCCACCTTGCAAAATGTATAAGCTACTGTAATCTACTGTATAGCTTATGCTAGTGCAGCAGTGATCAATATGAAGAACATAGTACAGTTGTGTAATTAAACTTACCATACAGTACATGTTTCAATGATCACTGCTGCAGTAGCTGCTCTAGTCTTCCATCCCCCTTGTTTCTTGGTGAGTTGTTATTGCCAGGGTGTAGACTTATTTTTTGTTGCTGCTAGCATTGTCCTTTCAGGGCTCAGCCTCACTCTCTCTGTTGGCATGAAAACTCTGAAGGGCTTGGCCCACAAAAATGTTTTTTAGTCAGCTCGGCTTGAGCTGACCAACAGTTTGGGCATGAGGAAGGTGCCCTGAAAATTTGTAAGCTGGCCAGCTGTTATATCCTTGCAAGATATGTCCTATATTATTGTAGCAGTGATCATTCAAACATAACTGTACTTTCTCTAGTTGCCATTTTCAATGCGAATTCCAACATTTAGTTCAACCCAGGAGTTTTTTTACAGATACAAAACTTGTTCTGTACGTGTTTTGTTTTCTTTTCTACTAATCACTGCTGCGAGTTTTCAATAAAAATCAGCTCAACAGTAACCCTATCCTTGTCCAGCTTTGTGAGTAGGGAATCACTATTCCAAACAAATGATGCACTGTCCAGTGCCTTAAGTATTACCTGGCTAAGAGTAGAAGGAAATTAAATGTTCCTGGACTAAATGATGTCAGCACACAGCACAATGTTGCAATCAGAATTAGACAAGCAAAGATAAACACAACTAATGCCAATCTGGGCATGACTGAGCAACTGACAACTGACCCCACTCAGGCATCATAGATAAGCTCGCCAGCTTAAACTTAAACCCTTATGTCACTAGATGGGTTGCAAACTGGCTAAAGGACAGAGCCCATAAAGTTAAAATCGCTGGAGCAATGTCAGACTCAAAGCCAGTCACAAGTGGTGTCCCACAGGGATCTGTCCTGGGGCCCCTCTTGTTCGGCATTTATTTCTCAGATGTTAAAGCAAACATGGGAGGGTTGTGGCTGACAAAGTTCGCAGAAGACTGCAAACTAGGTGCCATAGTCGATACACCAGCGGACACATACGTCCTACAAAAAGGCCTCACAGAAATGGATAACTGGTGCCGGAGTCACGGCCTTAAACTAAATGCCAAAAAATGTATAGTCATCCCCTTTGGGAAAAACAAAGTACCGACAAATTATCACATAGACAGGAACCCACTGAGTACGGAAAAAGTAATCAGAGACCTAGGGACCCAAGTCGACAGCGACCTCTCATTTGACACCCACGTTGCCAAAGTGGTTAGAAAAACATTCTACCTTGCACACCTCATCATGAAGGGATTCACATCCAGATCCAAGGAGGTCATTGTACCCCTATACTCCTCCCTCATCAGACCCATGATTGAGTACAATGCCCCATTTGGTATGTACCTCACCCGGCATTTGCAAAGCTGGAGAGACCACAAAAGTACCTCACCAAGAGGATCAAGGGTCTCCAACATATGTCTTATTCTGCCAGACTAAAGAAAATCCAGCTCTATTCAGTAGCATACCGCCTGCTCAGAGGTGATCTCTGCCTGACGTACAAGGCCATGTCCAATCAGGATCTGATGGACATGCTCCACCTCAAAAAATCCAAATCCATCAGGACCACGAGAGCTAAAGACTTAAACCTCGGCACAAGTATGAATAGGACATGCTGGAGGGATAGATTTATAACCCAGAGGCTTCCCATGCTTTGGAACAAAATCCCAGTTCATGTTAGGCAGAGCCCCTCACTGACTCTCTTCAAGAGAAATCTTGATGAGTGGATGGGAGATCGTAAGTTTACCCCAGGGGTCACATCTGTGTCACTGCTAGACAGGGGCACAGTAAACTAATTCTATTATATAAGGGGGCCTTCAATGTGTCACTACTAGACAGAGGCACAGTATTCTAAATCTATTCTGTGCATTTTTGTACCATTTCATGGGGTGGCGAAAGCCACATCACTATGGCTAGGCTTACAAATGCCCCAGGGCAGATAGCCTAGTACTAAACTATGAAACTATGAAACAACCAAGAGAAACAATGACTGCCTGGATGAACTAATTTAAGGGAAAAATCAAAATGTACTTCATTCAGCTACAAATAGAGCAGTGCTGGCAGAATTCAGCTCACTGCTATGTTGTACTATTAATAGCAATTAAGTAAAACAAAATAAACAAGAGAGCCAACCAGCAAAAAGCCCCAGAATAGTCAAAGGTGCTCCACCAGTTGGAAAATGGCAGCAATTAATCTTTTCAAGCAAGAATAACTTCTACACTTTTCAAGATGGCACTCTAACCCTAAGAAAATAAACTGTTTCAGTAAAAGAAAATAACGCAATTGCAGTTTAAATGCTTCAAAAACAGTTCAACAAACAGAAACAGCAAAAAGAAATCAAGTGCAATATCACTTTTACTTCCCTTGTGTTGAGATAATACATAAAAAAAATTGGGAATTTAGATTTAAAATACCCCCAAACTAATGCACAGAGGTGCAGCTTCAGAGTAATCCAGCCACAAGGGAGAACATTCCACCACTCAGCCATACTATAAATATTTATTTCATTTTATCTATTCTATGCTGACCAGGTTAGTTCCACTAGGCTTGTATCCTTTTTTTCAGGGGAGACCCAAGTTGGTATTTACCCCCTTATGCTGTACTGCACTATCAGTAATGGACTGCGTATTTCCTACTGTTGTGTCACTGACATGGCAATAGAAAATATATATTTTAAAAAAAAGCAAGCCAAAAAATAACTCTGGAAAAGCCAATAATGCTTAGCCACTTAGGAAATGGCAGCAGTTAAACTTTTCTTGTAAGAATAACTATTATAATTCCACAATGGCCCCCGACACCTGGGTAAAGATACTGTTTTAGTTAAAGAAAAAAATAATAAATCAGTTACAGTTTAACTATATCAGAAACAATCCAAGCTTTCATCATGCATTACCAAGAAAGAAAGAAATGTAAGTTGTACTGCAGTAGACAAGCCACACAGGCCCCACACATTGGCTATGTGTCTAAAAACAGATGCATATATTGCTCCACTCCTCTTCACTTTTTTCTCTCTCTCTGCACACAGGACACAACTATGTCACAGCTATATGCTTCACATGTATGTCTGCCTTCCTAACACTACTGCCTGATCTTAGAATAGAGACAGAATATAGGATAGGGAGAGACAGATTATAGATGGCCAGAAAACATGCAGGCCATTATTTTAACATCTGTTGTTTCCAGTATTATCGGAGGGTATTTGTCCAGTAATCAGTTTAGCTCCTGCAATGCAAATCATAGTACAACATGTAGTAAATATTGCTACAGGTCTTCCAATATTCAAATGGCCTCTTAATTCAGGAGACACAGCGTGATTTACAGGATATGCTAATGTAAAAAAATAATTTTGTGCAGGCATTTGAATGGAGACATCTGCATAACTATTCATTACACAAATCTGATTTGAAATCTACCATTGTTCAAAGAGACAACAGTCTAATCTAAACTTTTAACTGCTTTTTCAAAAAGCGATGTTGCATGACTAACCCCTTGACACATAAAGAGGTGTGTGCATATGTTGCTGATAGTCCTGGTCTTAACTAATTGTCCAGGTGCTGATATGCTAATCAGGGAGTGAAAAACCACAAGTGGTGAGTGGCTGACTTATTTTTTTCTGAAGTAGGGGCAGAGACAGATCTCTACCTGAGTGATCCCTATAGAAGCCTGGCAATACTGCTGTTACGTGATCTGCAGCCTGCGCTGGCAGGACATCCAGTTAGTGGGGTGCATGTGTGCAGCACATGTAGACTTCCTCCACTGACAACAACCGTCAGCACTTACCAATGGTGTCTGAATGACAAAGGCAATTCAAAATGAAAAAGAAAGCCATATTCTTCTGGGTCAAGTTTCAGGTGGTACCATTAATTCAGCTTCTGAAAACAAATAAGGAATGTGGTTTTAAACAGTGGACTCCCCTGGAATATAAGATCATCTGATAGAACCAAAAATATTACCCAAAATGACCAAGTTACAGGACTCTTGGTTGCTTCCAGTGGACTTATTAACACAAACAGTTCTGCCAACTGATGTAGCTTCTAATGTTTACCACTCAGAGTCATTACATATTACAGAATTTATTTTTTATATGGTTGCAGACAAATGATAAGGAATAATCAACAAGAGTAAGGACGGTGCAGTGGTTAAAGTTGTTGCCTCACAAGAAGAGGTTCTCCGGTTTGATTCTTAGCTGGGGTTCCTTCTGTGTGGAGCCTGCATGTCTTTCCTGTGTTCATGTGGGTTTCCTCTGGGTGCTCTGGCTTCCTCCCACATTCCAAAGACATGTGTTTGGAGAGTTTCTCCCCAGGCCTCTGCTGAAAATAGGATCTGTCCTAATTGGACTTTCTGGTCAACAAATGTTAAATAAATAAATACATAACTAGATCCCCTACAACAGTGTCTAAATAGCCTTTTATCAGGCCCATATAATTTTCAAAGGCAGTTCCACCAGATTCAAAAAAGTTTCATTTCCTCTTTACTTTTATCTTATCAGACCCATTACTGAATATAATGCGCCTTTTTGTATGGATTTATCGATACATATCACATAACTTGACAGACCTCAGAGAGTCATAACTAAAACGATCAGGGACCTCAAAAATCTTCACTATCAGGAGAGACTGGCAGCCCTTTCTCTGTACTCAGTCTCTTACAAACTCCTCCATGGAGATCTATGTCTAACCTTTCATTCCATGAAAGATCCAACCTTACTTCATTCTCCTATTCCTTCATACAACTAATAGAACTTCAAATGCTTGGTTAAAGCAACTAACCCTTCATCAGCAGATAAGTAAAACGCGTTGGGGTGATAAATTCATATCCCAATGTATTCATCTCTGGAGCAAATTTCTACTACATGTCAAACAGAGTAGCACCCTTGCCACCTTCAAGGTAAACCTAGATAACTGGATGAGCAGCCTTAAATTCTCTCCCAGGCCATCTTGTCTTGCCCTCATGAGGCTAGAGGGAAATTTTGAATAAGGTTTTTTTGGCTAAGATTTAAAAGGTCTGCAGGCTGATTGCCTACTACTTACCTATGAATCTATTTCTTCCTCTCTCTCAACACTTCACCATCACTACCAAACTCTTGAGATTTCTTTGCAGTCCTTATTTCGTTAAACTTAACTGACTTATAGCTTCCAACAATTGAGAAGAGGTGTTGAGTTTCATCATACAACTGGGCCTTACCAGATCCAGGCACCCAGCAACACTGCAATAAGATGATGAAATATGGATGTGGTAGGCACATGCTACATGAACACAGGATCAGAAGACACTAGAAAAGCTAACACTGGAAGTGAAAATCACAGAAAAATGACAATGCCATAATAATAAAAGGTAGCCTTCTGGCAGCTGCCACAGCACAGTCTATGTCCTATGCATTCATCTACATCCCTTGCTTGAAAAGGGTCTGCTTAAAGGTGTACATGGCTAGTCATCTTATGGTCCCCATGATTACTTGCCTAGAATGCTCTTACGTACCCGTTCCCACAATGAAAACAAAAGCAAACCACGTATCAAACACAGAAAATGCACAGCGCTACAAAAATAACTACTTGTCTGAAGTATGAACATTTATGGAAAAGAAATGCTAATACACTTTTCCTTCAACATTATTAGGTTTCATAGGAAGACACTGAAAAAATATGACAGGAGTATTTACTTTTATTTTTTCTGAACAAACCATTTTAAGTAGTTGTATACTTTTTCTACAGGAGTCACAGAGATAACATTACCTTTTAGACATCAGAGCAGTCAGTCCCATAGTCATATTACCAAGGTATCAAATTACTTAAACCCGATCATGCCCATTATGGTTTTAGCAATCTGACACACAGCAGAATCTGCAAACAGCTGCTTAAAATAATAATAAAAAAAACTCTGTAGGTGATCCAAAGTATACTATATAAAACTATACACACCAAAACGAATTTAATGAACATTTTTAAAGACAAAAAGGCAAAAGATATACCTGTAGAAAGGCCCTCTTTAACATGATCTTCTAATATTATATGCTCCTGTAGCTCTTCCATCGCCAGCTTTTTTACAAATAAAATGTACAGAAACAGCAACAGCACTGCTTAGCATACTAGAGAACAGAAGAAATGATGCCTAGATACATTGCAGAAGTTACTGTTTTTCCCCTCCCAAAAGCCTCATATCATGTTTCTTCATTATGAGAAATAATAGAAAGGGATTGCCAGGTATTCAGTCCAGCCCAATCATACACAGAATGAACAGGAGAGCTCCATTTAAATGTACATTGTAATGGTGTGTAAAAAATCCACTCAGTATTTGCATCATAAAACAACAGACTGCCTACAAAAATGAAAGTGTGTGGGTGTATCTGAAGTGACTTATGCTCATATGAATTCCAGCAGTACTTTTAATCATGTAAGAGGTGGTAGGATTACAGGGGGAAAAAAAGCCATGGACTTTTCCACCAAAGGATGTTTTAATGATCACCTCCTGTTCTCACATTGCCCATATATTTTCACCATGCAACATGGTATACATATGTACCTGTAGGCATACCTACACAAGTCCATGCTAAAGGAGACACACACACACACACACACACACACACACACACACACACACACACACACACACACACACACACACACACAGGCTATACTACATAATGCCAAATGGTGGGGTTTCAGATGCAACTGTTCAAGACCATACTAAATGTTTTGTGAACTTGAACTGTGATGAAAGGTCAGCACTTGAAACACTTTGTAAGGATCATACAATTTGTTTTAGACCAGCTGATAAAGGGAAACCACTTGTTATCATGGATTACATGTTCTTCAGGGATGTTATGTTTACTATGTTAAATAATTAAGAAGTATATGAGAGAATAGAGCAGATACAGGTTGAGAATTGTGTTTGTAGAATATGCAATGATTTATCTGAATGTATGCAATGCAGCCAAATCACCATGGAGTTGTACAATTATTTCCTAGTAGATGATCCCACTACTCCTATAATACAGAGACTGCCCAAGATACACAAGCATCCACATAATCCACCGATGAGACCTACTGTGGCTGGGGAAGGATGATGGACTGAACCACTATCGATTTATGTAGAACACTGTTTGAAACCTGTACTAGCCAGGAATAAATGTATTCTTAGAGATACGAAACATTTTTTTAACAGATCTTCACGATCATATCAGTAATTTTCTGCCCACTATGGATTGTTTAATGGTCACCTAGGATGTACAGTCCTTGTTTACTGAAATTCCCAATGGAGTAGAACTAGAGTTTTTGTGTCAATATTTCAAGGAAGATGGAGTGTAGAATACCAGAACTACTAATCTTCTATGTTTCCTGGTAGAAATTATACTGGAGAATAGCATCTTTATGTTTGAACAGTGCATATATAAACAGTTGGATGGCGTGGCTATGGGCACTTCATGTGCCAATAGCTACGCCAACCTTGTTTTGGCAAAATGGGAAAAACAGCATATTACTGAAGGAACATGGTCAGAGAAAGTGATATTTTAATTGGAGATTTGTAGATTACCTCTTCCTGTTGTGGGAAGGCGGTGCTACAAATCTACAGCAGTTCTTGAGTGACATCAATAGAAGTACACACTTTTTGAAATTCACAGCCAACAGTTCGAATAAGAATGCTGAATTTTTAGACGTTAGTATAACTAGGAAAAATACAGGGGATTTTTGTACTGAAATCTTCCGTAAGGAATGCTATAGGGGCACCTATGTCCATAGGCAAAGCATGTGCCCCCAACATGTTCCCTAATGTAATAAAAGGACAAGCATTAAGGACTTCAAGACTAACAGCAGAGGATGACAAGTTTGAGAAAGAATTACATCAGCTAGAAGACATATTTATAGAGAGATGGTATGGGAGGAGAGAGGTTCTTTCCATTAACTCGAGTATGGGTTCTCAAAGGAGAAAGGAGGGGAAACCATACTTTTCCAATCAAGGTCAAGTTTATGAGGAAAAGAGCAGGAAGGACAACCTAAGAATTCCCATTACGTATGCTAGTAATATTAGATCGCTGCAGAATATCTACCATAGGAACTGGAATATACTATGTTCTGATGACCGAGTTAAGATCCCATTACGTATGCTAGTAATATTAGATCGCTGCAGAATATCTACCATAGGAACTGGAATATACTATGTTCTGATAACCGAGTTAAGATCCCATTACGTATGCTAGTAATATTAGATCACTGCAGAATATCTACCATAGGAACTGGAATATACTATGTTCTGATGACCAAGTTAAGATCCCATTACGTATGCTAGTAATATTAGATCACTGCAGAATATCTACCATAGGAACTGGAACACACTATGTTCTGATGACCGAGTTAAGATCCCATTACGTATGCTAGTAATATTAGATCACTGCAGAATATCTACCATAGGAACTGGAATATACTATGTTCTGATGACCAAGTTAAGATCCCATTACGTATGCTAGTAATATTAGATCACTGCAGAATATCTACCATAGGAACTGGAACATACTATGTTCTGATGACCGAGTTAAGATCCCATTACGTATGCTAGTAATATTAGATCACTGCAGAATATCTACCATAGGAACTGGAACATACTATGTTCTGATGACAGAGTTAAGACTCTGGTAGGGATCACCCCTCAATATGCCTATAAGAACAAGAAATCCCTTAAGAGACACTTATGTAGCCCCAGGTATAAGCAAGCAATAGATGTTCAACCTACCACTCCCGTATATAGGACAAAACCCTGTAACTATTGTCAATATATTGACAAGCAAGGGCATTTTAGACATCCAGACACTGGAAAGACTACCTATTTCAGATTTGCAGCTGATTGTAATACCACTAACACTGTGTACCTAGCTTTCTGTACTCCATGTTGTTCATTCTATGTGGGCATGACCACAAGAAGGTTTCGTGATAGGATTAGGGAACACATATATGACAAACAGAGGGGCAGGAACTAATGCCCTGGCTAGGCATGTTCTAGTATCAGGGACAACACGCAACTTTCAATTCATGGTAATTGAGAAAGTTCATCTAGGATGGAGAGGTGGTGCAATTAGGAATTTGGTAGAGACTAAAGAGCTTGAATGGATTATTAGGATGCGTGCCAACATGGGCAAAGGCCTGAATGATAAAGTTTGTACTAAACCGGTTTTGGTTAATAAGCCACTACACAGATAAAGTCTCTATATATGCACTTATATGTATTTTTATTCATTTTATTGATTTATTAGTTGATATTATGTCTCTATCTAGTGCTTCTCTTTTAAATCAGTGTCTATTAAGCTAATAGTTTATTGGGAACTGACACTGATAAGCTGTTGCTGTTTTTAATAATCCCTGTGGAGTTTATTGAGTTGTCTGATGAAGTAGCTCTGGCTACGAAAGCGCTGACCATTTTTGTACTGTGGATTAAACTTTGGAGTTTTTTTTATACTATCTGCTGTGGTCTGGTGTTTCCTATATTTTTCTGCAAATACTAGTTGTTTGGGAACCCAGTCTGCTCATACCACTTTGTATTTTTTATTTGTTGTAGTTTTAGAAAATACTTTCATACAGTCATTGCTTGACCATCAGAGAATCATGAAGCAAAACTAGACAAGTATAGGTCAATCATATAAACTGCGAATACTGAAAGATTCCTATGTATCTATATCGAAAAATAGCTATAAATACATACATGTTGATTATGTATATATGCATATATATATATACATATATACATACACACATATATGTTTGTGTGTGTTTGTGTGTGTATTCTATATATATATATATATATATATGGGTCTACTTCAAAAAAGCGAAAACTCGTTCGAATCAATGATGATCGAGACGAAAGCATCGAAACCTTATTTACGTGATGCTTCACATCAATGAAAATATCCACCGGAAAAGGAATCACTTGGCCACCAGGACAACATACACAAATTGTAGCATGTCAAATCAACCAACCAAAGTAGGGGGGCTTTGCCCCCCACACCTTCCGATGTGGGGGCTGCACCCCCCACACCCCCCTAACTAAATATACCCATTCCGTGACTGCACTATATAGTGGGGAAAAGGGCAAATTTCCCCACGGTAGTCAAGTGATTCCTTTCCCAGTGGATGTTTTAACTGATGTGAAGTTTCGCGTAAATAAGGTTTAGGTACTTGCATCTCAATCATCAGTGATTTGATTAAGTGAGTTTTTGCTTTTTTTGAAATAGACCCATACATACATACACACACACAATATGTAGATATATATATATATATATATATACACACACACACACACACACACACACACACACACACACACACACACACACACACACACACACACACACACACACACCTATATCTAGTGAGAGAAAGGGAGTAGAGAGCGCATCTAAGACCTGTTCCCTACTGATAAGTGTAGCGCTTATGTTTTCTTGGGAGGTGGACAAGGGTGAGAGGGGGTAAAGATGGGGATGAGTTTGTCAGCTAGAAGGTTTGCTATATTTCCCAGTTTTGTGAACATGGCTTCATTTACCAACAGTTCAGCAAATTATTGTGTGCTGCCTTTAAGGTTTTAGACATAACTAAACAAGGCCTTAGCATTGGCCTTGGCCTGGGATGCTAAGTTTACCTAAAAATTTCTTGGACTTAATTAGTCCTTTTACTGTGTATTCAGTTTGATGAAAGAGTCTTTATCTTTTTTTGTGTTGCACTTCCTTAAGTTAGCTATGACTTTTTTTTTCTTCTTTTTCATTTGTTGCACACCCTGTTTAATTTTGGATTCCACCAGGGTGGTTTTTTTTCAAGTTAGTTTTGGGCTTACTTCTAGTAGACACAGCAGCCTCTATGCAGTCACAGATGTGGGTGTACAGAGTTTCTGTGAATAATTCTGCATAGGCTGCTGTGTTATCTGGGTTTGTTTGGGCTTGAAATTTTTACAGGTTATCACATACTAGAAGGTAGTTTGCTGGGGTTACAGAACTGATTCTTATTTTGAAGGAGACTGCTTTGTGGTCTGACCTTACCAGAGAGGACATCAGTAAGGGGTGCAGTGTTCTTCTATATTTGTGAGTACATGCTTTCATGTGTCCAACATGTCTGTACCTCTAGTAGGCATATATGGTAACTGGCCCAGCAAATTTGGGTTGTGTAGGATTCACAGTTTATACAGAGATCAACAGTATAGTATTTGATTGAATGGGGAGTGTCTCCAATAGGTCTAGGTATGATCTATAGGTTTCACAGTACATACAGAGTAACCTATAGCTTGCTAGAATATGGTATGGGACTTTACCTATGGTTTTCTGGACATGGAGGAACTCCACTGCAACCTCCTGTTTAACCAACCTAGAGGTATGCTGATTACTGATGTAGTTCAAGGCGCCTCAGTTTTTAGTCCCTGTCTGTGCAGTTGCTGGTCTAAATGTGTGGAAGGCACTGAATCCTTGTACTGCCAGGGTGCTCTCTAAATGCACAGATGTCTGCATTCTCCAAGGTGAGGAGAGCTTGGTGGGAGTGGAACTTCTTGTTTAGACTCCTGGCAATGAACAGTAGCAGCTTCAGATTTGCTTGGGTAGATTTTATGTTGGAAGGTTTGACATTGCCTAAAAAGGGCTCTGTGTGGAGGACAATGTCTTAGCTAATATTTGAAAGGCTAGAAGGAACAGGTGTAGACCATCCTTGGCAAAGCAACATGGTTCGTTTGCCATGTCCCCACACACTGACAAATATTGTATCCCCCTTAAATGACACCAAAAACTAAGTCAATTATAAAAGTCAGTCATCTTCTGTCCATATTGTTGCATCATCCTTGGTGAAGGCAGAATGCTGCTCAGTTCTAGGCATATACCAGCCTGTAACACACAGTCTAAGAGCTCCATAATGTCTGTCTTCATAAAGTCTATGGATATACATCTCAGGTAATTTACACCTACATGAATTATGTACTGGTACCTGTAGTGGAATGGCTTGAGTGCACATGTAACTCGGTGGATCTTGGCCCCTGCTAGAGAACTGACTTTTATTTTCTCCTTGTTCAGCCTGGTGAGTGGGCATCAGTATGTCATGCAATGGTGTCCCCTATGACTAGAGTAATGGGTATTGTTTGGCTTGCCTTATGGGCTTGGTAGTTGAATCTCCACTGGGTGTGAGTGTATGTGCAGTGTTGGGTTTGGGTATTGTCTCTGTTGAGTGCTTTCAGGCTTGCTGAGGAAAATTTTTGCAGGTGGAATGTCTGGGAAGATTACATTTAAGTGTTTCATCATAAGTAGGTTTATGTGTGGAATGCATACTATATGCAGTGTGTGTAGCATATCTGTTTCCAATAACCAGATTGTTATGATGAGTGCTTGCATGCAAGAGTTTTGCATCCAGAGATATTGTGCATGTACATCTCTCACTTACAGTATTTGGTTCTTTGAGTATTAAAAGATTGTTGAACATTAGACAATTGTTAAATTGTCTCAGTATACCCATATCCACCAAACTGGTTGAAGAGAACTTGGAAAACTGCATATCCATAATATCAGGTCCTTTACTGGGTGAGCTACAAGGCTGCAGTGCATAAGGGGTTGGTTGGCACTCAGTATTATGGATGTATGGAAAAACAATGGATGGGAAACAAACAGCTTACACAACAGACAATGAAAGAGGAAAGGGAAGGGTTTTGGAAGTCAGATTACCATAAGGGGTGGAGGCCAAACACACAGCCTTTTAAAACTACAGCAGGAAAAGGATGGGAAGGTTGGGGAAAAGTTCAAGCTGCAAGGAGCAGGCTAGCTACAGAAAGATCTAATCAAATAAAGCCAATATTGGAGCTCTAGTCCTATGACTCTGAGCGACAGGTGAGTGAACCCAGGTAAGTTAGAACTTCAGAAACTTTAGCTTAGTGTCTCAGTGGCTGCAGGGCAAACACAAAGAACAGAGGAACAGAAAGGCACTGGAATGCAACTTTAAGCAGGTAAACAATAAGCAAAATATAAGATTAACAACAAAACTTTAAAAGCAATGAAGTAACAATTCTCGAGTACAATAAATAATACTCTCACTATTGTAATTCTATTGTAGCCCAGGGCACCAGACTATGCAGAAATTTACCAGCAATACTGTTTATAGAAAAAGTGTAGTGATAAATGACTAGCTGAAACTCAAATCTGGCAATAGTTCATAGTTCTGCCACAACTGCGATTAAAACTACAAGACTAAGGCCCCAGACAGGGTTCAAAATACAACCAGCTATCTTTTACAAGAAATTCTCTTTATGTACATAGAAGTGCAGTATAATGTATAAACACAAATCTTTCAGGAAATGCAAATGAAGCTACAAGATTAAAAGTTCTAGAACAAACTAAAAAAAATGTAAACACATTTTTGGCTAAAACATGGAAAAAAACCAAAAGTGCAAAAAAAGTATTACCATACAGGAGAGGGCAACTTAAAATATTTAAGCAGAAATGAAATAAGTTTTTTCTTTCCTTTTTGATAAAAGCACTTGCTTATCACAGTTCAGGGTTTTCCATACCCCTCAGTCTTACATGCCAACATATAGGTTCATGGGTAAGTACTAGGCTAGCTGCCCTTGTGGGTCATTTTAAGTCAAGCCAATTTCCTTTTCAAAGCTAAGAATCAAACCCTCTACCTTGTGACTGTGAGGTAAACACCTTTACTATTACACCGACCCCAAATTCCCAGCTGAAATTTTGTGATCACCCATCAGCACATCCAGACTAGTTTTAAATGTTAAAACAAAAAACACGGACGGTGGCAAATATGCTGTCACACAAATAGAATTTATTTATTTTAAGCGCTTTTCGTCAGCTCCAACAGCTGACTTCTTCAGCGCTTTTCGTCAGCTCCAATAGCTGACTTCTTCAGAAACACTCTCAATCAGTACAAGTACATTATATATGCATAAAAACCAATTACTTAATACTAATGACATTCATTAAGTTAAAGGGACAGAACAGATTTCCCAATATCAAATAGCAAACTAAAATTAAATTAGGATAAAATAGAATTGTGTTAGAAAAATGTGTATTTGAATACATGAGAAATGCTAGTTTAAAAGCAAAGTAGTATATAATGCATTTTATTCTATTAATCATGTAGTAGTAAAATTAATTCATGTCTAAATGTGAAGTAGTTTTGAAACTGCAGTGTGGCTTGAAGCAAAGCTGATCTCTGACCCTGGCAGAATGCTAGCTTAGCAAGTTTTAATGTTTATGCTTTTCACAAGTGATTATCTGCTAGGTCAGGAAATTAAATGTGCGAAATAATGAAATCTTCTGCTCTTTCCTGTTGGAATGATTTGGCCTTGTATATGTGTTACTAAGATAGCACGCAGCTCTGTGAGAAAGTGTAACAGAGAACAAAGACATGCATTAAAAGACTGAAGCTGCTATTGTATTCGAACTGATATGAAACCTTGAACAAGTAACTTTACAGAAAGACATTATGACTGACCAGCTGGATAGCAAGGCCGTATTGTATCTAGAGGAAAAGTTTTTTAAAATATACAGCATCAGCAGACTTAATGAATGAAGAATTGTAAGCTAGAGTGATGTAGATGCCCTGTGACATATCACGTCAGTAAGGTGGGCATAGCTTAAATGTTAAACCTATATAAAATTGTGTGCTTCCTGTTTCATGTCAGACAAAATTCTGTACTTGTACGTTTTTTGCCTCCTGGTGTACACTAGTAAACTTTTGAATCTGAACCTCCTGTGTATTGAATTCATAATTTTATTTAACAGCTTGGTCCTTCTCAGCCGGAAAATTCCCTCAGACAGCTGCAGATCAGAGTCTACCGGTGGTCGAATACTGCGCAGGAGAAGTTACTGAAACGGTTCTTCTTGGGTGAAAAGACCTCCGACTGAATTGTAGTGTAAAGAGGCTGGCCACTTTCTGATCTGTGGCCGAAGAGTGGACATTGAACAGTTCAATACCTGAGGCTCAGGTAGGAAGAATTTGCCTTTTTTCTGTTTTAGATCAGGGACTAGGTTACAGTATATTGTTGTCAAGATTTGTTTTGCAGATCAGGGACAAAAGGAAGTACTGTATATTTGGTCATAGATCAGGGTAACAGAATAAGGTATGCAGTTATTCTAGATAAACTGTGAACAGGAACTGAGAACTTGATATCACGTGATAAAAAAGGGTTACGTAACATTTTCTTTGACATGGGTAATCAGTGCACCAAAACCTCGTGAGATCCGCCCCTAACCGAAGACGCAAAATACATGCAATTACAACGTTCTGATAACGTTAGGTATTATATGAAATGGGTTAATAAATATGAATTTGATGGTAAACTTGATAAAACTTCACTAGTTAAACTCCTTAAACAGCTTAAATCTGATGCAGGAGGTCAGGCAAAAAAGCAATGCCAACTAGGCATTCCTCAAGCACACAGGTGGATTGAGGAAGCAAATCGTAGAGAACAGAAGCTTAAAAATTCAAAAACATTATTTTTAGACAAAGAGGATAATAACTTGGTAATAGTGACAGCTCCTCCTCCCTTGCCCCCTCCCTTACCCTTTTCAGGATATGAAGCGAGTGGACAGGCTGGTCCACCTCCGCGTTATCCTGAAGTTTCAGCAAGACCACAACCATTTGTTAGAGATCCAATTGAAACTAGGTCCCGAACACGTAAAACACATAGGGACACAGAATCATACCAAATAGAGAGAAATCTACAGGATGAGAGTGAGGAAGAAATATGCCCACTTATAGAAGTTCCAAATACTCAGGCAGGACAGGAAGGGCAGGACCCAAAACTCTTAGTATATAGACCATGGACACCGGAGGACATCCGGAAGGCTACTGACGGAATCCCCCATCCGAAAGTTAATTTTACGAAATTTTTAGAAGATTTACAAGGCATGAGGTTGAGTTACCACTTGAATGGGGAAGAAGTAGAAAAAGTAGTAAGACAAAGTATAGGTCCAGATTGACACATGATTTGTGGCACCTGGAATCCTCGTAATGCAGAGCTTAGACCACTCCCACATAGTGACGCAGAGTTAGACAAAAGAGTGAAAGGTCTGACAGACCGAATCTCTGAGAAATGGAAACCCAGAGCAGACTGGACTTGCATTAATCAATGCATACAACAGGAAAATGAGACAATAGATGGATATTATGCTAGATTATTAGAATGTTTTAATAATCATAGCGGTATGTCGGTTCCTGAGAACCAAACAAATGATTCCCCGTATGAACAACAATTAAAAAATGCATTTTTGAAAGGTTGCATTGCACCTATTAGTAGCTTCATTACGAAGCATATGATAGACCATCGAACAGGGAGGCTACAAGCCTTACTTGAATACGCTAGACATGCTGAAAGACATTTCAATAGCAAAAAGAAAAAGAAGGCGCAAGTCTTCACTGCTGAAGACGGAGCTGAAGTATTTGTGTTACAGTCAGGTAAAAAGGGCAAGAAGAATGCCCAGGGAAACAAACAGTCTGACAAACAATCAGAAGATTTTGAAGAGAGGAAAAAGAGAGGTGAATGCTTCAAGTGCGGGAAAAAGGGACATCTAGCAAGGGATTGTAGGCAAAACAAAAAGGTAATTACAGAAGATAAGGGAGATGAGGACTGACTATATGATAGTGAGGATACATCAAGTGAAAGTCAAAAATCATCAGGAAAAGTTAATAAACAAAAAGCAAATGTAAATGTGATAGAGGGAGTTGAGGAAGTGCAAGTAGATATGGAGGATGAAGAAAGTGAAATTTTGGACTTAGCATTATTGAGCTTAGAGCTCTACTTGTCAGATACGAAACCGGAAGTTACACTTCTGGTGGAGGGAAGGGAAGTCAAATTCCTGTGTGACTCAGGAGCATCACGGACTTTGATACACCCCTCCAAGTTACCAGAACATTCAGAATCACCTGATTATATACTAGTAAAAGCAGCAAATGGACAGCTATACAGGGAACCGCTTTCCCATGATATAGAAATAACTGACCCTGTTTCAGGTATGACCCAGAGAAGTAAAATTGTTGTTTCTGCAAAGTGTCCAGTAAACCTATTGGGCAGGGACCTTATGCAGATATTTGGCATAGCAGTAGTTCCAACTGTACAAGGTATGGAGGCACAGAGACAAATGGATACCTTTGTAGTGCGACCGGAGGGTGAAACCTTTTACTGGTACAGCCAGGACCTAGTCACGACTGGTCCAGGGGCAGTAACCGAGGAACTGATGAACGTAGCCATCAGTAAAGCCCCCTCCCTTGACATTGATTGACAACATTTGTTACACTGTACTCTATACTACTGTACTACACCAGGACCTGATAGAGAATATGAGCAAGAATTATTCAAGAATCGTGCAACTAGATTGGTTTTGCGTACTTTGTACAGGGATACTGAGGGGAACAGTGTAGTTAGCTGTTCATTACCTCAAGAATTCCTTGCATTGTATAGATCAAATCGGTTACCACATGTTAGCTTGACAAAAAACAAAAGTGTCAAATGGGCAGAGTTAGGAGAAAAAGTAACAAGATGGGAGAAACAAACTGATTTAGAACTATCAGAACAAGGGATACAAAAACAAAAACTGAACTGGTTGACACAGACACATCCAGCTGTACACTTGCAATCAAGCAAGGACAGCTGATTATTTTTATTAGAAGAAGAAGAAGAAAAGGCCTTATGTGAAATTCCAACAACTCTTTGGTCAACAGGCAAGTCAGATGTAGGACTTATTCGAACAGCAGGACCAGTTACAATTACCCCAAAGTCAGCTTTTAGACCACAGAAAAGACAATACCCTTTGAGAAAGGATGCAGAAATAGGAATTAAGCCTATAATAGCAGCATTACTCAAAGAAGGAGTACTGGTAGAATCTCCTTATTCACCATGTAATACACCCCTATTTCCTGTTAAAAAAGCAAACGGGGAATGGCGGATGGTACAAGATTTACAAGCTGTAAATAATGCAGTAATACCTAGAGCATCTACGGTGCCAGACCCACATACTTTGTTAAACGATTTAGAACCACAACAGAAGTATTTCTCTGTGGTAGATATTAGCAATGCTTTCTTTTTAATACCTATACATCCTGATAGTCAATATTGGTTTGCATTTACATTTCAGGGTAAAAGGTATACGTATACTCGACTACCACAGGGATATTGTGAGAGTCCAACAATATTTGCACAAGAAATGGCTAGCAACCTGGCAGGGTTTACCCCACCGGGAGGTAGTCAAATTCTACTTTATGTAGATGACATCTTGCTAGCAGCCCCCACCCAGCAACAGTGCAGGGAGGATACTGTAGCATTATTGAAATTTTTAGCAATACAAGGACACAAAGTAAACAAAAGTAAGTTACAACTTTGGAAAAAACAAGTTAGATACCTAGGATATGAAATATCCAATGAAGGTAGAATATTAGATGAGGAAAGAAAAACAGCAATTTTGCAAGCACCCAAACCAACAACCAAGAAAGAAATGATGTCTTTCTTAGGTACAACTAATTTTTGTCAGAGATGGATACCAAATTATGCTTTGGAATCTGCTCCACTGACTGACTTGATATATAAGACACCAATGGCAGCACAAGATATCTTACAATGGACACCTGAAGCAGAAATGGCTTTCTGCAGGTTGAAGCAGTTGATAGCTTCTTCATTAGTTTTAGGACTTCCAAATTATCACAAACGGTTCTTTCAGACCGTAGATTGTAAGCAAGGATATATGACGTCAGTATTGACGCAACAACATGGGGACAAGCAACGCCCCATAGCCTACTATTCATCACAGTTAGACCCAGTGGCGCGATCTTTGCCTCACTGTGTACAAGCAGTAGTTGCAGCCGCAATGACAGTACAGGCTTCGGCCTCAGTGGTGTTATTCCACCCTCTCACATTGAGAGTGCCTCATGCAGTTGCAATAATTTTACTGCAAGAGAAAGTGGCATACCTTTCTCCTGCTAGACATCTTTCATGTATGACTATACTGCTGAGCCAACCTCATATGACAATTGAACGATGTACGACATTGAATCCATCAACATTACTTCCAACTCCTGCGGAGGGCACACCACACAGCTGCCTGCAGGAAATTGAACAGTTAGCTTTACACCTAGACAAGATCTTACAGATATGCCCTTGGACAATGCTGAGGTGACATATTACGTGGACGGCTCATGCAGAAGGGGTCCTACAGGGAAGAATCTGGTGGGGTATGCAGTAGTTATAGACACTGAAATTTTAGAAGCTCAATCCTTACCACACAACTTATCTGCACAAGCAGCAGAATTGATAGCTTTGACGAGGGCATGTACTTTAGCAAAAAACAAGAGTGTGAACATATATACTGATAGTCAGTATGCTTTTTCTACAGTATATGTATTTGCACAACAATGGAAAAATAGAGGAATGATAACATCTAGTGAAAAACCTATTAATCATGCGCAATTTATTTTGGAGTTATTAGAATCTATTCAGTTACCTACCAAAGTAGCTATTTGTAAATGTGTAGCTCATACAAAACAACAGGATAAGATTTCGAAAGGCAATGCACGAGCTGATGCAGCTGCAAAGCAAGCAGTCTCAGACTCAGAAACTTTACTTCTAAATGAGGAATTACAACCCTCTGAGATTTTAGATTTAGACATGTTAAAAACAATGCAGACGCTTACAACAAAAGCAGAGAAACAAAATGGGTAAAATGAGGTGCAATTCTTGAGAATGGACTGTACATTTCCAAAGAAAGAAAACCGATATTGCCGTCTAATTTATTTAGATATGCAGCTTTGTTGAGCCATGGGCAGTGCCATGTCTCAACAGGGGGATGGTACAGTTAGTAAATCGAATATTCCAAACATATGGATACACAAATTACACAAAAAAAGTTTGTGCAGCTTGTCATACTTGTAACAAGCATCACGCACAAGGGGCATTTAAAATCAAGCAAGGAAGTTTTCCTATACCACCATATCCGTTCCATACTATTTGTATGGATTTCATAGAATTGAATAAATGTGAAGGGAAAAAGTTTTGTTTAGTTATTGTAGACATGTTTTCTAAATGGGTAGAAGCTTTTCCAACTAAAAACCCAGATGCAGCAACAGTGGCAAAAGCCCTGATAAAAGAAGTAATCCCTAGATTTGGCATTCCGGAAAGGATTTATAGTGACAATGGCACACATTTTGTAAATCAGACGATTCACCAGCTTGGGAGATTTTTTGGTATCTCCTTAAAGAACCATTGCGCTTACCACCCACAGTCAGCAGGACTGGTGGAAAGGTACAATGGTACCCTGAAAAATAAGTTAAGGAAGCTAGTAGAGGAGACCCAAAAGAACTGCATATACTGTCTGCCTTTAGCACTGCTGAGTATGAGAACGGTTCCAAATGTAAAGGGTTTGACTCCCTTTGAAAGGGTTTTTGGGAGAGCATATTATGTGCCTCAGTGGAAAGCTCTCATGCCTGCAGAGCAAGAGGCTGACAGTTCATTAGCTAGTTATATGAGGAAACTGTTAACAAATAAATCTGTTTTGCAGTTTAACTCTTTTTCAGATAAGGAACAGACTGGACCGGTGGAAGCAGTCTTGGCCCCAGGGTCGTGGATCTGGCTGAAAGTGACGAAAAGGAAGAATTGGGCGAGTCCAAAGTGGGAGGGACTGTACCAGGTTCTGTTGGCAACGCCTACTGCAGTTAGAGTGGCCAAGAGGATGTCCTGGGTTCATTTAACGCATTGTAAACCAGTAAAGAACTTTCAACTTGATAAAAACTTTGTGACTGATATACAACCAGACCGAGATGGCCAAAAACAAAGCGAGTAGAAGTTTAGATCAACCCCAGAGATGTTGCATAATCATTTTGTTGAGTGTACATTTATTAACTGTAATTGTGACAATTTTCCTCTTGCTGTGGTTTATCCTACACACAACCACACAAGTGAAAGTGGAAAGGCGTGATGAAACGTCTATAGACTGGCATCCAAATTTTAACACATACCTAGCCATGAAACGTGTATATGCAGAGACTATGAACATTTCAAATTGCTGGGTTTGTACAGCTATACAGACAGCATATGGAGGACTGATAATGCTCTCTGTCCCTTTGGGGATAAATGAGACTTGGGAGAATTTACTTTTCGACACAGGAACTGTGAGATCACAGGACAAAATAGCTTTATTTTTACCTGTCACACAAAAAGGAATTGTATGTTTTTTTCAAAAATGACACTCTCCAGGTGGGCTGGAGCAATTGTAATATAACCATATCTTACCGATGTTATATTAAGAATAGTAATGGCAATACTTTTAGCAATACTAATTATGACTCGTATTTGAACTCATTGAAAACAACTATGAGTGACATTCAAAAAAATCCAGTTTTGTTTAAACAATTGTCAGTTATAGATCAGAAAATGTTTCATGCAGGGCTGATGCGCATTAGTACTAAAGTAGAAAACTGTTATTTTATTTGTGGGAAAAAGGCATATAAATGGTTACCTGAGAATTGGTCCGGCAGTTGTTTTTTGGGTTACTTGGTTCCGGCAATAAGACATACTGCAGAATTACCTTTGGGTAAGATACGAAACGTAAGAGAAACAGCTCGAAAATCCGAAGGTCCAGTTAAGAAACCTGTGAATCCAGTTGGAAAGATCGAAGCTGGTTGGAAAGACCATAATTCAGTAAAAGACAAAAGCGAATGGACTCATATGGACTTGAGTGACAGTATTATATCCTGGGCAGGAATATTCCCAGCCTATGGAGCAGTCAAATCGATCTGGGAGCTGAGGAAGTTGTCGAAACTTCTCGAAGTAATGAGTAATGCAACTTTTTCCGCCCTAGAACTGGTGACTGATGAACTGAATGCAATGAGAACAGTTGTGCTACAAAATCGGATGGCTCTTGACTTCACCCTAGCGGCGAGAGGTGGTACGTGCGTGCTTATCAAAGAAGAATGCTGTGCTTATATTCCTGACAATCGTCATGAGATAAATAACCACCTAGAAGTAATTCAGCAAGTATCAGCCATGACTGAATCAGGCCCAAATCCACTGATGGACTTTTTCCAGAATCTATTTGGGGGGTGGGGTTCCATCCTCATGAATAGTCTGATTGCCATTTGTGTGGGTATACTCCTAATAGGAGCATGTGTTTGCTGTGGAATTCCCTGCATGAAAAGACTAATCAAAGATTTTGTTGATGTATCTGTTATTGAAACTTTTTACCAAGATATCGAGATTGAAAGATTGATCTCAGATGACGCTTTTTCTGAAGTATAGATTGAATGACTCACCTAGCTGAAAATCCTGAGTGGAAAAGGCTAGGAGATGAAATGACACTATGCATACTTCAAAATAGAATAAAAAGTATTAATAGGGGGGGAAATGTTGGAAAAATGTGTATTTGAATACATGAGAAATGCTAGTTTAAAAGCAAAGTAGTATATAATGCATTTTATTCTATTAATCATGTAGTAGTAAAATTAATTCATGTCTAAATGTGAAGTAGTTTTGAAACTGCAGTGTGGCTTGAAGCAAAGCTGATCTCTGACCCTGGCCAAATGCTAGCTTAGCAAGTTTTAATGTTTATGCTTTTCACAAGTGATTATCTGCTGGGTCAGGAAATTAAATGTGCGAAATAATGAAATCTTCTGCTCTTTCCTGTTGGAATGATTTGGCCTTGCATATGTGTTACTAAGATAGCACGCAGCTGTGTGAGAAAGTGTAACAGAGAACAAAGACATGCATTAAAAGACTGAAGCTGCTATTGTATTCGAACTGATATGAAACCTTGAACAAGTAACTTTACAGAAAGACATTATGACTGACCAGCTGGATAGCAAGGCCATATTGTATCTAGAGGAAAGGTTTTTTTAAAACATACAGCATCAGCAGACATAATGAAGAATTGTAAGCTAGAGTGATGTAGATGCCCTGTGACATATCACATCAGTAAGGTGGGCATAGCTTAAATGTTAAACCTATATAAAATTGTGTGCTTCCTGTTTCATGTCAGACAAAATTCTGTACTTGTACGTTTTTTGCCTCCTGGTGTACACTAGTAAACTTTTGAATCTGAACCTCCTGTGTATTGAATTCATAATTTTATTTAACAAATTGAATGAGACACCCGGACATAAAAACATTAGGGGACAATTTTCACCTACTTGATAAAAACATATATATATATATATATATATATATATATATATATATACACACATAAGAGGTTAGAAATACATATACTAACTGAATCTGTACTTTTTACTTGGTATTACTGATATTCACTCCATATTGATTCATCTCTTGAGGCTATTTAGTTTTAACACACTACTGATCGAACAAGAATCATTCAGCCCCGGGGAGCTGTAAGCATTCAATCTCACCTGCCAGGCTAACTCGTGTTCCTCAAGTTTGAGAGGTCTTGGACCCCCCCTGATATCAACTTTGACCTGGTCTATTACCGTAAATCAATCAGTAGTGTGTTAAAACTAAATAGCCTCAAGAGATGAATCAATATGGAGTGAATATCAGTAATACCAAGTAAAAAGTACAGATTCAGTTACTATATGTGTTTCTAACCTCTTATGTATAAATATGTTTTTATCAAGTAGGTGGCAATTTTCCCCTAATGTTTTTATGTCCGGGTGTCTCATTCAATTCTATTTTATCCTAATTTAATTTTAGTTTGCTATTTGATATTGGGAAATCTGTTCTGTCCCTTTAACTTAATGAATGTCATTAGTGTTAAGTAATTGTTTTTTAGGCATATATAATGTGCTTGTACTGATTGAGAGTGTTTCTAAAGAAGTCAGCTGTTGGAGCTGATGAAAAGCACTTAAAATAAATAAATTCTATTTGTGTGACAGCATATTTGCCACCGTCCGTGTTTTTTGTTTTGCCAGTTTGTGTTTCTTGGTTTGTAATGGCTATGGCTTCAGGTGGCAATAGCAGTCCGTTTAATCCACAGGATACTCCTGTGGCTTTTAAAGTTAATTCTGCTGCCGGAGGCTCATCGGAAGTGGATAATACCCCGGTCATGGGCAGCTCGTTGGATTCTTTACATAGTAAGATTGACCGCATTTTTTCTAGACTTGACCAGCTTGATTTAGACCAGCAAGGTCTGCGGCAATCTTTTTTAACTTTAACTGAGACACTGCGGCAACACTTGGCTACAAGTGATAGTGGAACTCAAAGACCTATCAACGTACGAACGGAGACACTGAATGGTGATTTGCAGCCTAACCGAAATAAGGAGTTGGGTGGATCTACAGCTTCTATCCAAATCATTTCCACTTGCGAATTAAACTGGATTCCTACAACAGGGAGAACAAATGCCAACAATACAAATTTACCAACTACTCGATGCAACACTGCTCAAGTGCCGGTGCCTGGTTTCTTGACTACTTGGAACCATGTAGGGGAAGTGAATATGGTTACGACTAGCCAGACAAGGGTTTCTAACACAATTAACTTGGTCGAACCACCAGCTCTGGGTCCTACAACAGGACTGAATAATAGGTATCCACAACAATGTGTAACGGACTGGCAGAGCATGGGGGAAACGACTGGAATTGAAGGTAAAAATACTCCTTCCTCTTTTGCAGTTTGGTTAAAAAATGGATTTTATTTATCAGACGAGACTGGTACTGGTACTACGATTAATTTAGGCGACCAAAGCAACAGTACTATTGTCGATTCTATGAGTAGTAAACTTAAACTGTTTGATGCTTGCCTAGCAAAACTGAAAAAGCTATAACTTGAAATTTCATACTTCCGTGAGTGTCTCAATCGGAAAGTAGTACCTAAAGGATTGAGGCGGGTTTCGTACCCTACTGGTTTGGAGACCGGTTCCGCTTTTCACTTGGACTTGGTCAATCTATACGACCGGCAAGGGTTTGAACTCATTGAAACTATAATTAAACACTACAGTTTATGGGTGGAAGATTTATCTCAATATGTGACCGAACTGGATGAACATATACAAGCTCATTATGAGTTTGGAGGATACAAATATGAATATGAGCGTGTATTCACCAGTATCGATCAGTATATGCATAAAATGAAATTTAACAAAATTAAAAAACTAGACAGAGATAGTAAGGCGTACAGTTTAGGAACTGCCTACCCTACTCCACCACCAGCACAAGTGTGGAGTAAAGGGACTGTCCACCCTAAACCCCCCAATCAAACTAAGGGTCACCAGAATTTAATTCCAACTGAAAGTGAGGACAATATAAATGATGTTGACTTTTCCAACACTAGTCATGGATCTGGTGCCTCTGATTCTCAACTGGATGGAATAAGGGGGACCCCCTGGAGTAAAAAGGTTATGTAGTGCCCATACAGAAAATAATCTACCTTAGTACAATCAAAATTTTCAGTATGGCCCCTCCACAGGGGCCAGGCCAAAACAGAAAAACTTTCAACAACCCCACGTCAAGGGCAACCGGACATTCAACAAATACAAGAATTAATTACCCAATCAAGATCTGAGGTTTTATTGAATACCAGTGCCAATGAATGTGGGGAACAACTCACTTCGAGCTTGTACTTATACTGCCACAGTGTATTAGACTCCGACATTGAAACATTTAGCCACGGAAAGGAGTGTATCAATTTACCTGTGATAGTTTTGAACAAAGTAGGGGATTTTAAACTGTATAACTTTAGTACTATTCAGTTTAGTACTGAAATGGTGGACCTCTTATCAAAGGGTTTGACATTCATACCATCTAAACCATGGAATATAGTGGACACTATTTTAGATATTAAATCTTACACTAGGAAACTGAATTTTAATGTGTTAATGGGTAATGTCTATAATATTGACCACTGCGATAAGTTTTATGTCCCAAGTACCTACAATCCCCCTTTACATCCGGCGCTAGAACTGTTCGAAAAATGTTGTGAACTGGATGTTAGACACGCTAACTCCACCAGGGTTGGGGGGGGGGACTCCACTACTAACATTAGTGAGGAGGAACGTGATTGTCTGCAATTTTTCATTTCACAGGGTCTACGGTTTTGTAAGCCGGATAAAGGTAGGGGATTGGTGGTCTTTAGTATGTTTGACTACCAACACCGGATGAATAGGTTGCTTAATACTGAAGCATACACTCCTAGTAATAGATCCAAGGTGAATAAAGCTTACAATATTATTAGGGACTGTATTGAAGATTTATTCATTGAGGGGAACATCGATCAAAAGATTTACAACTACATGAAAACTTTGTTCCCTAGATATCCATGCATTTTTGGTATCCCTAAAATTCACAAGAGCATTGAGAATCCACCTTTGAGACCCCTAGTGGACAGTAGAGGATCACCAACTTATTCCTGTGCAAAAGTTGTAGATGCTATCCTGCAAAAATATTTAAACAATGAGTCTCAAATATGTAAAGACGCCTGGTCACTCTTGAACAGGATAGGATCATTAGAGTTTGATGCGAACTACAACTTTCTCACTATAGATGTGAGAGATTTGTACACCAGCATACCTCACGAAATAGCACTGGAATGGGTGGTCTTAATGCTTAAGAAACACAATGCAACCACTAGAGAAATTAACTTGGTTTCAGTACTCACTGATCTAGTATTAACTAATAACTATTTCATGTTTTTCAATGAGTTCTTTTTGCAAAAAGTAGGAGTAGCTATGGGGTCCCCCTGTGGGGGTAGCATAGCAAATTTAGTTATGGCATACTGGGAATCAGAGTATGTTTTTAAGGGTGATAGGTTTTCTGACACATTCATTTTCTACCCCAGATTCTTGGACGATATTTTCATTTTATTTAAAGGAAATGAAAGTGACAGCAAACTAATCTTGGACTACCTTAATAACACCACTGATTTCCTCCAATTTACGTCCACATTCAATTCTAACACCATTGCATATTTGGACATTTGCCTAAATAAGAACTATGCTTTGAATACCTTTACAGCTAGGATATTCAGGAAAAACACATACTCTAATGCTTTTCTCCATTATACTAGCAGCCACCCCTTTCATCAAAAGAAATCTGTTATCAAGGGGCAGTTAGTAAGAGCTTCTAGAATGGTCAGCTTGGATGATGAGTTTTTTGACGAGTGTACAGTAATTAAGAATATGTTCCTTCACAGAGGGTACCCCAAATCTCTTTTAGACATGCTTATCCAGGAGGTGATGGACAAAAGACGTAATAAGGTTTATGTTCCACTTTTAAGTGTTAAACCCATTGCTGCATCTTTAAGTTCAAGAACTACCCTAGGGGAAATTAAGAATAAAAATGTTAATAAAAATGTAACTGAAACTGCAGGTTATGGGGATACCAACACTCCTACTAACTTTATTACTACATTTAGTACACACAGTAACCTTTGTTTAGCCATCTTGAGAAAAAACTGGGAGCTATTTAAGATGTATCTAGAGGTCTACCAGAGAGTAGGTGAAGGTCCTAGCGTGACCTTTAGGAAAGGTAAAAACCTTAAATCACTATTTGAAAAGCAGGATGCAGTACTGGTTAGGAATCCGGGCATGTACAAATGCTTGAACTGCAATTATTGTAAGTTTGTAGAAGAAACAAGTTCCTTCCAGGTCAACGGTACAACTTATAGACTGAAGGGTAGATTCAATTGTAATTCTACTTTCATCACATACTTAGCAAGGTGCACATCCTGGGTAGCCTACTACATAGGAAAAACTGAGAGAAGATTACGGGATAGAATGTGCGAACATCTTTATGCTATAAAGAAAGGTAAACTTGAAAATGCACTAGCAAAACACATATTCTGTCACAAGAATCATGCTTTCAAATTTACGGTCATAGACCAGGTCAAAGTTGATATCAGGGGAGGGTCCAAGACCTCTCAAACTTGAGGAACTTGAGTTAGCCTGGCAGGTGAGATTGAATGCTTACAGCTCCCCGGGGCTGAATGATTCTTGTTCGATCAGTAGTGTGTTAAAACTAAATAGCCTCAAGAGATGAATCAATATGGAGTGAATATCAGTAATACCAAGTAAAAAGTACAGATTCAGTTACTATATGTATTTCTAACCTCTTATGTATAAATATGTTTTTATCAAGTAGGTGGCAATTTTCCGCTAATGTTTTTATGTCCGGGTGTCTCATTCAATTCTATTTTATCCTAATTTAATTTTAGTTTGCTATTTGATATTGGTAAATCTGTTCTGTCCCTTTAACTTAATGAATGTCATTAGTGTTAAGTAATTGGTTTTTATGCATATATAATGTGCTTGTACTGATTGAGAGTGTTTCTGAAGAAGTCAGGTGTTGGAGCTGATGAAAAGCGCTTAAAATAAATAAATTCTATTTGTGTGACAGCATATTTGCCACCGTCCGTGTTTTTTGCTTTAACAGTTGTTTTGCCAGTTTGCGTTTCTTAGTTTTAAATGTTACCAGGGAGGTGCACAATTTTGTATATAAGGAAATCCTATTTTAGAAACAGGGAATATGTTGGGTTAGGAAACTATTGAACCAACTGGTATTGTTAATGTGGTAGTGCAGACAGTGGCCAACAGAGTGGGCCTTTACTTTACCATTGGCTCTGTTTTGGTGAGGGAGTTAAGAGTGTGTGGGGCTATTCATAGCATGGAAAGCTAAGCGAAGTTCACCCCTCAACAGCCAATAAAATACTGAGTAGCGGAAGAGGTCTTTTAAATCTATCAGGGCAGCTGTGGATATTAAGAGCAGATATTTCTGGTGAGGAAACATTGATGCCTCTTTGTTGGTTTAGATGCTTAGCAAGGAGTATGCTAAAGGGGGAATTAAGTTCAATCTTGGGCCTATAAATTGGGACTATAGCTTCTTTGTAGCTTGAGGAGATAGCACAGATAAGCTGTGCAAGGCAGAAGGATTTTTTTTTAACCACAACAGACGTGTTGCTCAAAACACAGCTTGTCATTATCTACAAGGGATACAATGGTGATGTTAAACTTACTATGCTGCATTTCTTGTTTTTTAATTTCCCCAAGTTTTTGGGTTTCTAATACCATGATGGGAATGGACCCCATTCCTAAGTCAAGGATGATTAAAGTTCATGAAATTAGTATTGTTTCAATCTTTGATGTTAGCCAGTAGTGATCTTCGCAGCACCCGCAACATGCCCAGTAATGACTCCTTCTGCAATTCGTATGGTGTTACATGAATTGGTAACATATCTAAATACGATTGTAAATTCTTTTTTATAAGACCAGTTGCTCTTACTACTATTGGAACTGTCTGTGTAGCTTTCTTTCACATGGCTCTCGTTTCTACCTGCAGATCAAGTTATTTTATGACTTTGTGTCTTTCTCTGTACGCAAGACACTGTAGTCATTAGGTGTGGTGATTTCAATGATCAATGGTACTTTTGTCTTCTTTTCTTGGACCACTATATCTGGTTTTCTAGCATCTATCTTTTGAACTTTTGGTATTGGGTGATCCCATGTGATATAAACTTTGTTTTCTATGATTCTTTGTGGCTCATGTTTCCAGTGTTTTTCAGCCACTTCAATACCATAATGTTTGCACAATCTCCAGTGTAACAGTCCTGCCATATTATTATGCCTTTCAGTATACAGTCCCTCTGCCATTAGTGCATTGCAACTAGCAACAAGGTGTGTGACCGTTTCCAATTCAGTTTTACAAAACCTACATATGTCTGTTTCTCCCACATGTTCAATGGACTTTGTAAACCAGCATGTACATAGCCCACTGTCTTGGGCTGCCAATATTAACCTTTCATTTCCTGATGTGAATTTGCCTCTCCTTAACCATTCCTGCATTCTTTCTTGATCAACATGAGGCTCTTCCAGAAGTTTTCTATACTTGCAACTATATTTATGTTTTTTCCACATTTCTTGCCTTCTCATCTGATCCTTCACCTTATATTCTTTATTTTGTTTTTTAGCACATTCAGTTGCTGCCTGTTTTTTTATCTACTTCTGGTTCGATTTCTATTTCTGCTTGATGTCGATATGCTTCTACTAAATTAAGCAGAGATGTCATCTTAGATTTATTCTCACGTTTCAAAACTCACTATATTTGGATCTTGTGAGGTTAGTAGACCTGTTGAGCCCCACAACTGCAGATCTGTACATGTAATCAATTTCAAGGAGGTCCATCCCTCCTTTGGAATGGGGAATATATATTCTTGGTATATACTGTTGTTGTTGTCTTTCGGCTTTTCCCGGTTAGGGGTCGCCACAGCGGAACTCAGGTCCACTAATGATTGGCAGTAGATTTTGACAAACGCCAAGGTGCCAGCTCGAAGTTCAACCTTCAACAAAGGCACGCCCATTTATGTATGTCTTTCGAATGCCCACCCAACCGCGGGGAGGGCATGCAGACTCCACACAGAAGGCACTCCCCGCACTCCAGCCGAGAATCGAACGGGAGAACCTCTTGCTGTGAGGCAACAACGCTACTGCTGCACCACCACATATGTACTGATTTTTATAAATCATTTGGTGAGCATGAAGCATCCTTCTTGTTTTAATATCCAGTCTATCCAACACTTTTTGGGGCCAGTCAATCACTCCAAAACTATAAGTTAGGACAGGAAGAGCAAATTAATTTATGGCTTGGATCTTGTTCCTAGATGTCAATGCTGTTTTTAGGATTAATTTAAGTCTTCTAAAGTACTCCTTACTAAGCTTTATTCGCATCTGTTCATGTTTTACTGCTGATCTTTCATCATTTCCCAAGTATTTATACACTCACTCTTGCTCAAGTTATTTTATATCACATTCTTATCCCAAACTGATGTTTTCCTGGTGCTGCAGTTTTCCGTTTTTAAAGGTTGCTTTTGCACATTTATCACGACCAAATGACATTCCAATATCATCTGAAAAAGTTTTGACAACCTGCAGCTGTTCTTTCAGTTCCTTATCTGATGAGCTATACAGTTTTAAATCATCGACAAAGAGAAGATGAGAAGTCATTAGAATTTGTTGTTTTCTAGGAGCCAAATTGTAGCAGAGACCTAAGCTGTTGAGTAAACAGCTTAATGCATTAAGGGCAAGGCAGAATAGTAATGGTGACAGGGAGCCACCCTGGAATATCCCCCTTTGAATTTTTTTCCCTGGGATAATAATCTGTCCTCTATCGCAGCTTAATTGCAAAGTGGTCTGCCACTGTTTCATGGTTACTGTAATGTAGTCAATCAGTGTAGGGTGTATGTCATACATTTTTAAGCAGTCTTATCCATGAATGTGGGATACTATCAAATGTTTTTTTGTAGTCAGTCCGTGCCATACTTAGATTGTTCCCCTTCTTACAGTACTCCACTATAACTTTAACAACAAATGATCCTTTGTTCCATATGACTTTCTTTTATTGCCCTTTTGTTCTACTGACACAATTGAGTTTTCTTCTAAATGACTATAAACTCTGTTGGCGTCACTTCCCGTGTATAGTTTATACGTCGTTGGAAGTCAAGTTATTGGTCTAGAATTTTTAGGGTAGCTTGCAGGTTCACTCTTAAGTAAGAGCATTGTTTTTCCTGTTGTTAACCAGTGTGGTGTGTGTTCTGGGTGTGCATATAAATAGTTCTCACTCATGGTTAAATCCTCATGCAAAGAAGTTAATACTTTAAGCCAAAAGTTAGGTACTGCATCTGGGCCTGGGGTTTTCCAGTTAGAGGGTATTCTCATCTTTGTTTCAATCTCTCTGGCTGTTATTTCATCCCATTTCATATCCTGTACCTTTAAACTACTTATTCTTTCCCTTACTTCTTCTATCCATTCAGCATCTTTGTTATGTTCCACAGAAGCTACATAGATACTTCTCCAAAATGTAGCTACATCCTCTTTTTTTGGCAATCTTTCAATTCCTTTTTCCTTATTTCCAAATTCTCTATATAACTTTTTTGGGTCATCAATAAATTGCTTATTTTGTACTTTTCCTTTATATTTATCTTTGTATCTTTTAAGTCTTTCCTCCTGTTTTGAAATGTTTAGTTTGTTATCTCCAGTCATGCCTAATAGATCCTAGTCTGTTCTAATATTGCGCATTGCTTTTATCACATCTATCTTTCTTAGTATTTTTGTTGATCTATTCCCTCTTCTATATCTTCTAACAATGACACTTCTTGTCTTAGCTGCTTTATAGTTTTCTGTATTCGATATTTCAATGATGATATTCGCCTTTGCCCCTTCTTTTCTCTCGCTACCCTTTGTTCCTGTGGTAGAACTTTATCAGTTATTAATTTAACAGCACAGTAATATATTCTGTTTACTTCTGAACAAAACCGTGAAAAAAAGGCAAAATGATGAATGTCCACACAGATAAGTTATTCGTTTTCTTTTGTTTTAATCACAACAAACTATTTGTTGTGATTAAAATGAAAGAAAGCGCTTAACTTTTTATCTGTGTGGACATCATTTTGTCTTTTTTTCATGGTTTTGTTCTGAAGTTTATTCCGGTTTTCGTGAATTTGGTGGTTTCTACATTACTAAGTTATTCTGTTTACTTCTGTTATATCGGATGGATTTTTATGGAAAGTCCTAATTACTGTGTTCATTTGTTTTATCAAGCTTCTGGCTTTTGGGGTTTTATTAACCTTCTACAGTCTATTTCTCTCATTGATCTTGATATATCTGTCTTTGTCTATTAAATCAAGCAACTGTTCTCTTAACTAATTTTCTTCCATACTGAGGGCACATCCCTGGTTTTCCATTTCCTGTGGGCATTCTATAGAAAGTTCTATAACACCTTCCTGTGGCACATTCTCTTCAATTTCATCCTGTGTCATCTGTTGTTCTGTCATATGGGAACTCACTGGCCTATCACTCCTCAACACTGACTGTGTCAGAGTTTCCACACTTTCCTGTTCCTTTCCTTGCTGTCTAGCTTCAAATGAACATTTATACTGGTTTCCTGTGGTAGGCTCCAAAATATCTTGATATTGCAGCTGACCAATTGCTTCCTGTTCCACTGGTTTCTTGGCATTAAGGGTAACCCTATGACTAATGCAAATATTTGTTTGGTCCATCCCTTGATGGAGAATTTGAGTAACATAACAGGATTTGAAAACCTCCTCAATTTGCAATTATCAGTGTTAAATTGAAATTAACAGCAGGTCACACAGACAAACTGTACATCTGTATATTCGCAATGGCTGGCAGATTTATTGAAACAAGCCGATCAAGCACTACTGTGAGATTTATTACATTTTCTTTATAACATGGATATAATTGTCAGGCACACTGCACTTCCTCTGCTGACTTGGATTATCAACTGTCCATCAAAACAGTATTCTACAACCACATTTATAGTTTCAAAACTTTGTCCTTGATGAAGACATTCTTTTCCTGTTTTGAAGCCTTCTTTGTCTGCATCCTTATCTCAATCCAGAGAAAACCAGTTCTCAGCAGGTTGAAATGTTCTTTCATAAATGTTCTTTCATTGATAGGATAGTCTAACTTTTAGTATGTTGAAATGTTCTTTCATTGATAGGATAGTTTGTAACTTTTTTCTGTTGCGTTAGCCATTCCTCTTTAGCTTGAACATCTGTGTACATTCAGCTGTTTAGGATGTTTCAACAAGCCTCTATTGTTAATTCCATTTGTTACAAAAGCATTCAGAGGTATAATATTTTTTATTCCACACAGACATTCTGTTAAGCCAATGTATCACATGTGCTTCTAAAAATATCACACTGTCATTATGATTACCAACCTTCTGTTACTGTGAAGGAAAAACAGTTATATATATTTTTTTTTTTTCTATCAAATACATGTTATTGTTATGAGGGAAACAGAATTATATAAGCATAATACTTATCAATCAGCTTATTTGATTAGCCAAAGTCCTTTCATTTCAGCTTTCATGTCAGAAAAGTATACACCAAACAGGAGAGAGCCTGGGACAGAGCCATCTGGGACACCACTGTTGACTTTTTCTGTCTAGAGGAAATACCCAAACCTTAATGTTGTGATTCTATCGGATAGCCAATTACATACTATGTACAGAACAATGTTGGGTTGGAGGAGATTGCCAATAATCCCAGCAATGTAGGTAGTGCTGAAGGGCAAGATAGGATTCAGAGAGACAGTGAAGACTGGATACCCTTTATCCATGATCTTGGTAGCCCTTTAGAAGAAGAACTTGGGTAGGCTGAACAGGCATGATCAGCTTTTACAAAGTCACACTGATGGGCATCAAGAAATATAGTGCCACTTATAAGTGAATATGTATCACCAGTGGTAAATCCCAGAATTACCCACATCCGCCTTATGTATTATCACTACAATATAACAGACAATATATTAAATTAAGCATGTAGTTTCTTGTGTGGCTGTTTTATTAAGCTACATTCCTGACCTGTGAAGTTTGGAACTTGGCTTTATACCCACTGTCTAAAGAATGGTGTAAATTGTCGGAGACAGAGAGCAGAAATGACAGTAATTAGGTTAATGTTACATTACACACACATGTTTCATGCAGTTATGATGAAAAAAACAGCAGATTTTCCTCACTAAGTATCTTTACTTATAGTGGTGCAAGATATAACAGGAGTTGGTCAGTATTAACTGTTTGGCTAAATCAACTTTACAGCTCCATTACTAGCTGACTTATAGTATGCAACTGCTGTCACAATATAACATGCTTTTATGGTCACTTAAGTGTCCCATAGGGTTAGAGGCACATTTATACTGGGAAACCAGTGGAGCAGGAAACATCTGATCAGTTGCCACATGAAGATACTTTGTACTGGTTTCTAGTGGAAGGCTCCAAACATTCAGTTGGAGTTGCACAGCAAGGGAAGGAACAGGAAATTGTGGCAACTCTGACACAATCAATGTTGTGGAGTGACAGACCAGTGAGTTCCCATATGAAAGTACAACAGCTGGCACAGGAAGATGCTGTGGAACTTTCTATAGAGTGCCCGCAGGAAATGGAGAAGAAAAATGTGCCCTCAGTTTAGAAGAAGATTATCTAAGAGAAGAGTTGCTTGATTTAATAGAGTTGGACAAACATATTAAGATCAATATTTATTTATTTACATTTGTTTACCAGGGAAGTCTAACTGGGCAGGGTTGCCCTGCTTTCGGCAGAGGCCCGGGGAGAAAAGCTCCATATGATTTAAAAAGTACAGAAAAAGATAACAAATAATAAATATATAATTTTAAAATGAGTGTAAAATTACAAAAAAAAAAAAAAATAAAAAACAAAAAACAATATAATATGATAGTCCAAAAAATTTGTCAAAGATTCCCACATGAGTAATAATAGTACAGTGAATATTAAAAGACATTGTTAAGCATGACAGCAATGTTAACTGATACAATATTCCATGCCAGGGGTCTATATCATAACGTCGAAGATGCATTACTTCGAATGCGGCTTCATCGAATCCATAAAAACGAAAACTGAAAACAGCGAAACTACATATGAGCAATTTCTTTCCCTGGGAAAGAAATTGCTTGTCCCAAAATATATATCACTACACACAAAACAAAGTAGGGGGCTGTGCCCCCCACTCCCCTAACTTAATATACCAACTCCGAGATCGCACTATAGTTTACAAAACAGCAAACTACTGAAGGCGGGCAAGTGATTTCTTTCCCAGGGAAAGAAAGCGCTCATATGCCTCTTCACTGTTTTCAGTTTTCGTTATTTTAAGTTTGGTGAAGACGCACTCAAAATTATGCATCTTTGACAATATAATAGGAACCCCATGGACAGTGTTATAGTTTGTATTACAAGGAATATTTTGTTTTTTGAAGTTCAGGGAAGACTTTATGGTTGATATATAGAGAAGATGTGGAGACGGAGTGTACTAAGAGGAGTTAACCTGGGTCACAGCAATTATATATCCAAGTCTTAGAGAGATCGGATTTTAGTTGATTTTTAAAACTATCTTTGTCGGTCTGTAACCTGATTTCGAATGGATGGGAGTTCCACATTTTTGCGATAATACAAGAGTAAAGGGAATCACCTGAGTTAGGTTTATTTTTGGAAACTTCTACCAGACTTTTAATGGTGGACCTTAGTTGTCAGGTGTTGGTGTAATGATTAATATGGCTTTCTAGGGCAGGGGTAATGTTGGGGTAACAGAAAATTTGGTGAGACAGGTTGAGTTGATTTAGGATAAGTAAGTCTGGGAACTCTATCTAGGACAGTTTCCAAAGGGTTTGACAATGGTGAGATTTGTACAAAGAGTCAGTGGTGAATTTGGCTAATCTTGTTATAACAGGTGGATAATTTGTTTAGATCACCTTTGTTTAGGTTTACTAGGATGGGGGAAGCATAGGGTAATGTGGAGAGTAGGTGGGTTCTTGCTGTGATAATTACATCTGTAGAGACTGCCTAGTGTTTTGTGCACTTTTGTTATGGTTTGACTTATGTGCTTGTCAGATTTTATGTTTTGGTCAGTGGTGACACCTATTAACTTGGTTTGTTCAACTGATGTGAAATAGGTATTGTCAGAGGCAGTAATTGTAAAAGGGGGGATGGGGTGCATAGCTTTCGTGGGATAAAAGAGGATAAGATGATTTTTTTTGGGGGGGGGGTTGAGTATCAATTAGGAGTCTGCTAACCAGGTTTCAATAGCTATAAAGGATTCTTGGGTTATTTTCTGCAGAAGTTGTAGAGAGGGGGCGGAGCAGATTAGGGTAGAGCCATCAACATATTGGACTAGTCTTGCCTTAGGTGTGGCTCAATGAAGGTTGTTTGTGAATACTGTGAAGACCAGGGGACTGAGTATAGAACCTTGAGGCACTTCTAGGGTGACAGAAGGTAGAGTGGTTAGAGTGTCCTGCCACTTAACAGCTTGATTTCTGTTAAAGAGATAGTCTTTAAGCCATAGGAGCACAGAGTTATTTATTTAATGTTCCGAGAGAACAGTCAGTAGTTTGTTATGGGAGACTGTGTCAAATGTTTTTGAGAGGTCTAAAATGACAGTTGATATTAGATTGCCTGCATTTCACTTTTGATTAATGTGAATGGTGAAACTGATATGGGCAGTGGTGGTATTTTGGAGAAATATCTATGAAGATCCTGTAGACCATAACAAAGATGCTAAATGGATAGAAGAAATAAAAGAAAGAATAAGAAGTTCAAATGTACAGGATATGAAATGGGATGAAGTAAAGGCCAGAGAGACTGAAACAAAGTTGAGAAAAAGCTCCTTATTGGAAAAACCCAGGCCCAAATGCAGTACATAATTTCTGGCTAAAAGTATTATCATCTCTACAAGAAGATTTAGTCATGAGTAAGAACTATTTATATGTGCACCCCGAACAGACACTAGCCTGGTTAACAACAGGAAAAACAAAACTCTTACTTAAGGGCAAATCTGCATGCTACCCTAAAAACTACAGACCAATAACTTGCCTTCTGACAATGTATAAACTATACAATGGAACAGATGCCAAGCGAGTTTATAGATATTTAGAAGAAAACTCAATCATGGCAATAGAACAAAAGGGTAATAAAAGAAAGTCATATGGAACAAAGGATCATTTGTTGTTAAATAAAGTCATAATGGAGAACTGTAAAAAGGGGAAGAATCTAAGTAAGGCATGCATAGATTACAAAAAAGTATTTGACAGTATTCCACATTCATGAATAAGAGTACTTAAAAATGTACAAGACATACCCTACACTCACTGATTACATTAAAGCGACCACAAAACAGTGGCAAACCACTTTGCAGCTAAGCCATGAAAAAGGATGAATTATCATACCTCTCAACTATACCAAATTCCTTGGCATTTACCAGTTTTGAGGGCAAAATAATGGGGTGCAACAAATATCTGAGTGGCCCCTTCAATTCCAGATTTTTTTTTTTAATTTTTATTTACAATTTTAAGTTTTGGCTGACATCATAACGTATCACTGGCATATCCCACAAGATCATCAATATGCAGGGCTGTGCATGATGACATCAGCTTTGTGAGGCAGTGCCGGACTGCCTCTCAGACTTGGAGACTGGGGCGGGAGAGTTAAAAAAAAAAAAATAAGATCAAAGTTAGTTCAGTTGTTTACAGCTGCACGGCACAGCCCACCCATGAGTGACTTGCGGCACAGCCAACCAATGAGCAAGGACATTGCATCAACACAACAGCATCAGTTCACACAGACTGCTCAAGTCACTTACATATGAAGAAGGGAGGAATCTCCTCAAATAAGTGAATCATTGCTAGCAATCACTTAGAAATTTCACTGGCAAGGATTTCCTGAGGAAAACAAGAGATCGTGGTTATGGTCCTTTATGTTTTTTCTGATGAATGGGAATTTCACTCCTATCATATGTGGAGGACCAACAGTAACTTTTTTGATACAATATACTTAAATGGAAACTTGTTGGCATTGCTTTTACACTGTTGCCTTGGCTCAAAATTTTGTTGGTTTATGTTTTACAGCTGATTGCATCACTGTTCTGTATCTTGCCAAGCATGTTTTCTTTGTGTTTGTTTTTCATATAGTCGTGTGTTCACAGAAAGACGTCTGTCACATGGTTATACTGTAGCAACTGATCTGAAAAGTAAACATTCCTGTTGTATGTCTCAGTTCTTTCAAAATCATGTACATGGTTTTTAAATCATGCTGAGTAGAATGTCTTCTACTGTCAGCATCATTTTATCATAAATACATTTTCTGTGGCATATCATGTGCATTTCATCTTTATGAGTTTTAGACTGTAAAAAAGATAGGATAGTTCTTAAAACAGATCTCACTACAGTCTGTGCTGCTCGGGTGTTATCATGCCTCATTTTAACTTTGCTTGGCTTATCTTGCCTTGCTATTTTTTTTTTTCATTCTCAGTTCTTTGCCTAATGCACGCATAAGGTTTTTACACGATTATTTTGTTTTTGCTACAATGATGTTACTTTTTGTGTTTAGAAATCTAAAAACTGAGTTTGAACACTTGTGTGTTAAGGACTGCAAAGTCAGGTCTATGTATATCAAGCATACCTAATATTGAAAAACAATCTTGTGTGCTTGGAATAACAGTTGTAGCTAATGCAGGTTCATTTGCTAGGACTCAGCAATTGTCATCAATTGTTTTTAAAAGATGCTCGTCTATGGGCAAGGGGCCATAAAACATATCAAGTTCATTTGAGTCACAGGCTTGTTGGGAGTTCTGACATGCATACAAGAACCACATAGTCCAGATTTACATTTGCCTGGCAGGTCAGATAACAATCACTACTGCAAAAATATTTTTATGCTTCCCCAATAAAATTTTGGTTCCTACTACTTGTTCATGTGATCAATGTACTAACTGTAACTTTGATACTTAATGTTCATCCCTTTTAAGATCAACTTACCATCTGGTGACTTTATGAGGCTACGCTGACAACAACAACATTTTCAGAGTTCAGACATGAGGTGTTTCATTGTTAATATAAATAAAACACTATTGTTTTTGTTATGTGCTTAATATTGTGTCTAGTCTTCAACTTGTGTTTGAATGCTGGTATCCCACATTTCCATTGGAGTAGGAGTGGCTACATTATTATACAGACAAATTTTATGCTACTCAGTATCCAGATGTTTGGCCAGTTGTACCTACTTTTCATGGGCCTTTGCCCAGAGTTTTGATGTTTCCAGGTTGAGAGATATACAAATTATTCCAGGGATAAACAATTCAAAAGGGGATACTCCAGGGTGACTGTCATCGTTGCTGTTTTGTCTTGCCCTAAACCCATTAAGTTGTCTACTTAACAGATTAGGTCATGGCTATAACTTGGCTTCCAAAAAAAAAAAAAAAAAAAAAAAAGTATAAAGACTTCTCTTCTTTTTACAGATGATTAAAACTGCATAGTTCATCAGATGAGGAACTGAAAGCACAACTGCAAGTGGTCAAAACTTTTTCAGATGATACAAGAATGTAATTTGGTCTTGATAAATGTGCAAAAGCAACCTTTAAAGTTTGAAAGCTGCAGCACCAATAAAACATCAGTTTGGGACAGGAATGTGTCATACAAGAATTTGAGCAAGAGGCAGTGTACAGATATTGGGGAATTAATGAAGGATCAACATTAAAACATGAACAAATATGAATAAAACGCAGTAAGGAATATTTTAGAATGCTTAAATTAATACTGGAAACAGCGTTGACATCCAGGAACAAAGTTCAAGCTATTAACTAATTCGCTCTTCCTGCCCTAACTTACAGTTTTGGAGTGATTGACTGGCCCCAAAATGAGTTGGATAGGTTGGACAGGAAATCAAGAAGGATGCTTCATGCTCAAATGATTTAGGAAAAACAGTGCATACCATGTCTATCTAGTCCCCATTCTGAAGGAGGTATTGGCCTCCATGAAACTGATTAAATGTATAGATTTGTAGTTGTGGGACTGCATACATATCTTCAGACCTCGCATCCCAAACTTAGTGAAAGTTTTGAAATGAGGAGAGTAAGTCTAAGATGACTTCCCTACTTAGTTCAGCAGAAGCATATCGGCGTCAAGAGGGAATGGAAATCAAACTAGAAGTAGGTAAAAATTAGGTGGCAACTGAATGCTAAAAAAACAAAAGAAAGACTATAAAGTGAAGCATCAGATGAGAAGGTAAGAAATGTGGAAAATACATAAATTTAGTTGTAAGTATAGAAAACTCTGGAAGCAACGTCATGTTGATCGGCACTGAAAGTAGTAATGGTTAAGGAGAGCTGAAGTTAAACCAAAAGAAGAAACATTAAAATTGTCAGCCCAAGATCGTGGACTATGTAAATATTATTCTACAAAGTCCAATGAACATGTGGGAGAAACAGACAAATGTAGATTTTGTAAAACAGAATTGGAAACAGTTGCATACCTTGTTGCTGGTTGTGATATACTAATGGCAGAAAAGACTGCATACTGAAAGGCATAATAATGTGGCAAGACTGCTGCACTGGGGATTGTGCAAACATTATAATATTGAAGTAGCTGTAAAAACATTGGACACATGAGGCACAAAGCATTATAGGAAATAATGAATTTATATCATGTGCTCACCCTTTACCAACAGTTCATAATATAGGTGCAAGAAAACCAAATACAGTAGTCCATGAAAAGAAGACAAAAGTAGCATTAAATCACTGAAATTGCTACACCCCAGTGACTACAGTGTCTCAGGTACAGAGACACAAAGTCATAAAATACCAGGATTTGCAGGCAGAAATGACGGTAATGTGGAAGAAGGATACCCAGACAGTTCCAATAGTAGGATGAGCAATGGGTCTTATAAAAAATATAATTTACAATTGTACTTAGATATGTTACTGAAACATGCAACTCTGTACAAATTGCAGAAGGAGTCAGTTCTGGGCATATTGCGGATGCTGTGAAGAGCACTTCTGGCTAACATCATAGATTGAAACAATACTAATTTCATGAACTTTAATCATACTTTGACTTAGGAATGGGGGTCCATTCCCATCATGTTATTAGAAATCCAAAAGCCTTGGAGAAATTAAAAAACGAGAAAAACCTACATTATATGCATGACTAAGGCATCATTGACTGCATGTAAGGGAGGGAACCTAACAAATGCAACATGCGTAGAAGCTGATAATGGAACTAAGGCAATGGGAAAAGGGAGTTAATTGGCGATATATTATGTAAGACTACTGGACAGGTGACTTAATCAGTTGTGAAGGAAAGCCAGCCTCAGGCCTCTAAGGGAAGAGGAACCAGGAGTTAAAAGAAGCAAGCTGATATTTTCATTGAACCTTGTGAGATCAAACCTTCTAACTTTTAATGTATTTTTACTTAACAATTCTTTACTAGGAAAGACTGACTGGGAAAGAGCCCATTTTCAGTAGAAGCCTGGGGAGAAACCTTCTAGACGCATGTCTTTAGGATGTGGGAGGAAACAGGAGCACCCAGAGGAAATCCATGTGAACACAGGGTGGACACGCAGACTCCACACAGAAGGCACCACAGACGAGAATCAAACAGGAGAACCTCTTATTGTGAGGTGACGATGCTAACCACTGCACCACCCATAGACAGTGATAAACAAGTACTATGCAATGGTGATGAATTTCTTATAGGAAATGCATCATATGTCTACAAAGATGCAATAAATGACTTCAGTACAGACAAGGAAGCGAAAAGGGAGAACAATGGTACGATAAAAAGTCTCAAGTTAACAAAGCTGTCACTATAATACTTTTATACATTGCTTCTCAAAGTGGCCATTAAACGTGTTTATTTTACTGGGTAAAATGGGGTGTTTCTAGTACTGGTAAATTGCAATGACAGCAAAAAGATCACTTTAGCTCAGTTCATCTGTAAACCACTTTTAATTTATGATCATTAAGATGGCAGAAGCAATTTTGTAAAAAGCACCTCGTAATTAAAAAAAAAATCTATTTGTACTCCATAGACAGCCTGTAAAATAAACAAAAAAATAAAGCTCTTCCAGTAAGGTTTTCTTTTAAACCTGAAAAAAAAAAAGTTTAAAAACATGCTTGGCCTGAAACAATCCTTTAAATTAATGGCATGAACTACAATCTATTAAGGTAATTAATGCATGTTTGAGAAATGCACAGAAAGAAACAGAGTACACGAGTAGTGAATGTGATCAGCGTTTCCTTCACAGCAGTCTGTAGGTAAAAGACATGATCTGCTGAGCAGTTATTATGTTTAGAAATATATTTTTAAACTAATTCTAGTGTATGATATTAATAACTAATACAAGAATAACCTCGCAAGCAAAATATATCTGCCAGAGCTTTTCTACGCTGCATAACCCATGCAGGTTGCAGGTTAATTCTGCCTCACCAGTTATTGAGCACCAATTATTAGCATGCAGAATGTGCGACTGATGAATAAACACATAAAGGGGAGTGTTGGAAGTGTATGCATGACCATCTTTGTATGTAAAATGATGCCATACACTAGATACAGACAGCCCCATGCAGTAATGATCACCACTCAAGTGACTGAATTAAAACATGAAGTGGAAGGTTCCAGAAATGGTAATGAAAAACAAGTAACCAGGGAAAATGGATGTTTTACGATGATGGGCCTTGCAGTCCTTATCTGTTAATATGCAAGTTATTTTTTTTTTAACAAGTTAAAGCCAGGAAAATCTTATACAAGTTACTGGACATAGCCATTAACTTTAAATTTCGGCAAGAAAGGGTGTGGGATGCTCATAAACAGATATACTTTGGTATGCGTGTGTGCGTGTGTGTGTGTGTGTGTGTGTGTGTGTGTGTGTGTGTGTGTGTGTGTGTGTCTCTGAGCACACAAAAATATGCAGCTGCATAGGTTTTATTGATGTGCGTGTGTGTGTGTGTGTGTGTGTGTGTGTGTGTGTGTGTGTGTGTGTGTGTGTGTGTGTGTGTGCGCATGTGTGTGCGTGTGTGTATGTGTGCATCTGTCTGTAATTTAAATAACTAATTCAGTTTTCAGCAATGACCTTTACTTTTGGCAATAAGGGTCATTAAGTAACACAGAAGCACCAGTTGTCTTCTCCCTTTCATGTCTAATAGACTGAAGAAATTGGTATTCTTGCCTTGTTAAACACTTGTAACAAATTATTCCCCTATGGCAAAGCTTTTCCTGATGCAAACATAAACCTGAGTAAAAACTGTACTAACTAGAAAATCCAGTAACTTAAAAACAGCACTGAAAGCATATCTTGTTGGATACCTTCCAGTACACACAACCCAGAGCAGATTAATACAAAAGGTGAATTAACCAGTATCTGTAGGATACATGCACTGACAGACAATTCATTCTAATTTTGTTTTAATCTTTCCTAGAAATGAATCCATATATAATGCAACGATTTAAGATAAAACAAGCATTTTTCAATACCGACTAATGTGTTGTGACTGATATGACTGCTCATAGTCCAGCCAATTTGTTCTCCATAATGTATGTCTCTGTTTTGTGTTCCCTACCTCTAACCAAATTATAAAACTTTATTACTGACACATACACTCGTGCACATACACAAATGCATAATATATATTTCACACACACACACACATATATATATATATATATATATATATATATATATATATATATATATATATATATATATATATATATATATATATACATACATCATACATACAGAGATTCATAGGTAGGTACTAGGCTATTGGCCCTAGGGCCTTTATAAGCCTAGCCAAAAAGGCACCCTGGCTTTCACCACCCAGGAAAATTATTTTCCTGTGCCACTGTCGAGCAGAGCCACAGAAGTGATCCCGGGGTGAATTTCCTATTTCCCATCCAATCATCAAGATTTTTCTTGAAGAATGTTAATGAGGAGCTTTGTTTGATATAGATAGGTAATTTGTTATGACTGCTGATACATACACACACACACACACACACACACACACACACACATATATATATATACAGAAATGTAAATTTTAAATGCATGACTATATACAATACTATCGAGTAGTGATAGCTCAAAGGACACCTCATTATATATGATCAACCAGCTCATTGAAATACTTGGCGAGGTTTTAACATGGTCTTGCGGGGGGGGGGGGGTCTCCAAAGCAGATGCTCGACAAGCAGAATTTTGATTGACAAGGTACAACAAAACATCTGTCTGTTTATGCTGACTTAATGAAATCCACTGCACATATATTTACACACATGCACAATGTACATGTGCACATATGTACAGTGGATATGAAAAGTGTACACACCCCTGTTAAAATGCCAGGTTTTAGGGATATAAAAGAAAATAAGACCACAATAAATAATTTCAAAACTTTTCCCACCTTTAATGTGACCTATAACCTGTATAATTCAATTGAAAACCAAACAAATCTGTTAGGAAAAAATATAAAAAATAAAATGTACAACACACTGGTTGCATAAGTGTGCACACCCTTAAACTAATACTTTGTTGTGTGTGCACACCTTTAAGTTAATGCTTTGTTGAAGCACCTTTTGATTTAATTACAGCATTCAGTCTTCTTGGGTACACAGCTGTCATCAGTTAAAGAGACTCTGATTAACCCCAAATAATGTTCAGCTGCCCTGGTAGGATTTTCCTGACATTTACTCAGTTTCCTGCTACAGCAAAAGCCATGGTTTGGAGAGAGCTTACAAAGCATCAAAGGGAGATCATTGTTGAAAGGTATCAGTCAGGAGAAGTGTACAAAAAAAATTCCACAGCATTGGATATACCGTGGAACACAATGAAGAAAATATGGGACAACAATGATGTTGCAAAGAACTGGATGTCCCTCCAAAACTGATGAAAAGACAAGACGATAACTGGTCACGGAGGCTGCCAAGAGACCTACAGCAGCACTGAAGGAGCTGCAGGAATTTCTGGCAAGTACTGATTGTGTACTACATGTGACAACAATCTCCTATATTCTCCATATGTCTGGACTATGGGATAAGGTTGCAAGACGGAAACCTTTTCTTGCACAGAAAAACATCCAGGCCCAGCTAATATTTGCAAAACAATACATCAAGCCTCTCAAAAGCATGTGGGAAAATGTGTTATGGTCTGATGAGACCAAGGTTGAACTTTCTGGCCACAATTCCAAAAGGTACATTTGGTGCAAAAACAACACTTTGCATCACCAAAAGAACACCATCCCCACTGTGAAGCATGGTGGTGGCAGTATCATACTTTGGGGTTGCTTTTCTTCAGCTGGAACTGGGCTTTAGTCAAGTTGGAGGGAATTATGAATGGTTGCAAATACCAGTCACTTTTGGCCCAAACCCTTCGGGCGTCTGCTAGAAAGCTGACAGATTTGGAGGGCTTTTGCAAGGAAGAGTGGACAAATATTGCCAAGTCAAGATGTGTCATGCTGATAGACTCCTACCCAAGAAGACAATGCTACAATTAAATCAAAAGGTGCTTCAACAAAGTATTAGTTTAAGGGTGTGAACACTTATACAACCAGCTTATTGTACTTTTTTTATTTTTTATATTTTTCCCCTAACAGATTTGTTTTTCAATTGGACTGTACAGGTAATAGGTCACATTTAAGGTGGTTAAAGTTTTGAAATGATTTATTGTGGTCTCATTTTTTATATCACAAAACCTGGCATTTTAACAGGGGTGTGTACACTTTTTATATCCACTGTATGTTATATGGTTACAGTTAATTTGGTTAACACAAATGTGTGCGAGGTAAGTGAACTGTAGTCCAGTTTGTGTAAAGGACTGTTGGTATGAACATTATATTGGGTAACTTCCAGGTTGGCTGCAAAGAAAAGTGGCAAGACTGGGAGCTTGTGTACACGTCTGTGGGTTTTATGGTTAGAGTAAGGGAATGGATTCATAGTGCATTTGTGTGGATGCGTGGCAAGTGTCCCGTCTGTCTTGTATAGTAGTAATAGTGTTAATGGTGAGCTGCAGGGATAGTGTTAATGGCAGAATTAGTGCTAGCACACACTATTAAGGTAGAACAGAGTGGGGGATGAAAGAAATCATGGCAAGCAGCAAGCACAAGGTTATAGCACTGTGAAAAGGATTGCCACTGACCTTTTATTTACTTTTAATTCAAAAACATTTCTTTGCTTAAAAGCAAATAAAGTAACATCACCGGCCTGTGTTACATGTGCACAAGTGGAACACACTATACATTTACAGAGGAAAAAGCAAATAAAGTAACATCACTGGCCTGTGTTACACATGCACAAGTGGAAGACACTATACGCTTACAGAGCAAATGCACTGACTGTCACTTAATGAATTTTTTAAATATTAAAAGCAAACGCATTTCATTAATTATTCTGTTTTATGTTGAGTATTTATGATAATGTTCAGCACATAAGCTAACTGAAATGTGTTAGCAGTACTGAACTTAAACCTTTTTTAAGCAAATTATTTTGTTGGCTGGACATGACCCCCCCCACAAGAAAATGTGGGCCCTTGGTGGCCACCTGAATCACCTTTATCATAATCCACCAGTGCACGTGCACACACACACACACACACACACACACACACACACACACACACACACACACACACACACACACACACACACACACCTATGCAAATACACATAAATCATATATACATATTCACACATATCTGCACAGCTACACATTTTAAAGCTTGGTTTATTAGAAGTTTAATGACTAGTAACTTCTTTTGGCTTTTCCTGGTTAGGGGTCGCCACAGCGGAACTCTGGTCCGCTAATGATTGGCAGTGAATTTTTACAGTGCTGAGTTGCCAGCCTGACGCCCAACCTTCAAAGAAGGCACACCCATTCACACATGCACCTAGCTGCATGTCTTTAAACGTCACTCAACCGCTGGGAGGACATGCAGACTCCAAACAGAAGGCCCTCCAGCCGAGAATCGAATGGGAGAACCTCTTTCTGTGAGGTGACAACGCTGCACCACCACGGCTTATATTAGAAGTTTAAGGACTATTACTATTAAAAGAGTTGTTTCTTTGTTAAGGGCAGATCTTGCCTCTTAAACCTAGTTGATTTCTTTTGAAACAGTTACCAAAGCCATAGATGAGGGCAAGGTAGTCCACACACTCTACCTGGACCTCGCAAAAGCCTTCGACACAATACCCCACTCGGGCATCATAAATAAGCTTACCAGCTTAAATATTAACCCCTATATCACAAGATGGGTTGCAAACTGGCTAAGAGATAGAACCCACATGGTCAGAATCACAGGTGCCATGTCCGAATCCAAACCAGTTACAAGTGGCATCCCACAGGGCTCAGTTCTGGGACCTCTCTTGTTCAGTATATACTTCTCTGAGGTTCAGGCTAACACGGGGGGATTATGGCTGACAAAGTTCACAGATGACTGCAAACTGGGGTCCATAATCAAATCCCCAGCTGACACAAGCATCCTCCAAAAGGGTCTCACAGAGACGGATGCTTGGTGCCAGAGCCACGGCCTCAAGCTAAATGCTAAAAAGTGCATAGTCATCGCCTTTTGGAAAAACAAGGTGCCCATAAATTACCACATAGGTGGTAATCCATTAAGTACGGAAGAAGTAATTAGAGATTTGGGGACCAACGTAGATAGTAATCACTCCTTTGATAATCATGTTGCCAAAGTGGATAGAAAGACCTTCTATATAGCCCACCTTATCACGAAAGGGTTCGCATCTAGATCAAGAGAGGTCATTGTGCCCCTCTACTCGTCACTCATCAGGCCCATAATTGAATACAAAGCCCCTTTTGGGATGTACCTTACCAGACACTTGCAGCAACTGGAGAGATCCCAAAAGTACCTCACCAAGAGGATCATGGGCTACAAACAGATGTCCTATGCAGCTCGACTAAAGAAACTCCAGCTCTACTCAGTTGCTTACCGCCTACTCAGAGGCGATCTATGCCTGACGTACAAAGCCATGTCAAACCCAGAATTAATGGACATGCTCCACCTCAAAAAATCCAAGTCCCTTAGAGCTACACACTCCAGGGACTTAAACCTCAGCACAAAAATAAACAGGACATGCTGGAGGGACAGATTAATTTCCCAGAGGCTCCCCTCACTCTAGAATAGAATCCCAATTCATGTTAGACACAGCCCCTCGCTGACCCTCTTCAAGCGAAATCTGGACGTGTTAATGGGAAATCGCAAATTCACCCCTGGGATCTCTTCTGTGTCCCTGCTAGACAGAGGCACAGTAAACTAATCCTAAAAGGGTACATTCTGTGACTTACTTTACAGAGGCACAGTAGGCTAATCAAATAGGGAGGCGGAAGCCAAATACACTCTGGCTAGGCTTATAAATGCCTTAGGGCAGATAGCCTAGTATCTACCTATGAACCTATGTGGACTTGTGGGGCACTTATAAAAAAAATCCATATTCTTTTGCAAATACTGTCTTTGGTTCTTTTATGTGAACCTGGGCATTCAACAGTGCAATGTTCACACCAGCAGGGGTAGAAGGGGATTCAGTTTAATTTCTTATCTATCAGTGGCATATCCCATTATACTGATCTCTCATGATAATGTTTTTCATGTAAAGCTTCATTCCCTAACTTGAACTGGAGCCCACAACTTTCAAGGTCAGAGGTAGGTGGGATACTACCTGCAGGATATTGTCATCAGAACAAACACAAAAGTACCTTAACTACAATAAAAGATTTGCAATTAAAAAAAAGAGATGAGACGTGATTAGGCACACATAACAAACAGGGCATGTAATTCTAATTAAATGCTCTCGAGCAAATACAGAAAGCCAAGGAAATCTTTAGAAAGAGGACCTCACTAAAAATGAGACACACAATGAATACACTGGTAAAACATCTGAAGCTTTATACTGCTAAAAGAAATCGTAACTCCGCTCTCACCCCAATCCGTGACAAAACAGAAAGTGTAAAAAGTAGAAGTGAATTCATTCTATACTATAGAGGGCACACGCTCTGCCCTCCATGTAAACAATCCAATGGCAGCTTTGCAGCCCTGTGGAAAGTGCTGCACTCCACAGCAGAAAACAAAGACCAACTTGAGTCACAGAAATAAAATTTAAGTTCTTTTACTTAATGCTGTTGACTCCTTCAAAATACTGACACTTCATCCAAATGTTAAGTACAGTGACTACCTAAATAACATTTTAAAAACACAACATGATAGCTAGAAACCAATCCATAAGTTTACTAATTCTCTTTCATACTGATTGCATCATTCAACCCTGCATTTAATCTCTTAGGTACATAAAGTTATGACACAATAACAAAGGTCAACATATAGTATTTCTAAAATCCTTCTGTACACATGCTCTCAAAGCTTTCTTCAGAATACATAATAGAGCTAGTGTAAAAAAAAAAAAAACGTTGATTTCAGACATTAGAGATGACTGAATAGGTGCCACTACCATGAAATAACTCTAAACACAAAACTGGGTGGCCCTGATTGCACAAGATACTTGAAGAAAGTGCACATGTGATGCAAAGACACATTGTATTACATCAGTTTCACACAAAAACAATACATGTTGTTGTTGTTTTTCTTTTGGCTTTTCCCGGTCCGCTAATGATTGGCAGTCGATTTTTATGGTGCCGAGGTGCCAGCCCGATGCCCAACCTTCAACGAAGGCACACCCATTCACGCATGTCTTTCAAACGCCATTCGACCACTGGGAGGACATGCAGACTCCACACACAAGGTGCTCCAGCCGACAATCGAATGGGAGAACCTCTTGCTGTGAGGAGACAATGCTACTGCTGTACCACCACAAAAACAATACATAAAGACTAAAAAAGGCAACCCACATGCGTACGCTTTATTATTCTCAGTTCAAGGTCACTCCAACTCTGAAAAAGGCCATGTTTCACATCCATGCATCAGAACAGTAAGTGGGAACCAAAACCACTGTCACAGAGTACAGTTGTGTACCTACCATAAATGTAGTATTCACTGTTGCAGTCATTACAATTGGGTTATCCTGCTGGCAAGCTACCCGCAGTCGGCCTGAATTCCAAAGTCTAGGTCCGGCGTCGGTTACTGTCGCCTCCTCCCTGACGTCAGTGTGCCAGGGGTATAAAAGATACAACCAACGCCATTTTCTTCAGTTTTTCTTGCCCCAGATGTCAGGTTCCCCTAAAATGGTAGGCTAAATTATGCCAATAGGCATGCATACACAAAAAACAACTTTTCCTTCATCTACAAGCAAATACACCACATAGATTGTATAGAATAGAGAAGTACAGATAAGACCCAGCAAAGGAAAGGAGGATGGTGGGTGGGTAACCTGGACTGCAACAGTGAATACACTCAAAAATCTACATTTATGGTAGGTACACAACTGTACTATGTTCATTGTGTTTCACTGTTGCAGTCATTACAATTGGGTTGAATCCCAAAGCTAAGGTTGGGAGGCTGGTGCTAAATTGGATTAGGAGAGGCTATGAGACCCTGCAGAACTGCAGTGGCAAAGCCTGCCCTGGATTTAGAGTAGAGAGGTAAGTGATAGTGCTTTGTAAAAGTGTGCACTGAACTCCAAGTTGCAGCCTCTAAGATGTCTTTGGTTGATACTCCTCTGAGGAAGGCTGCTGAAGTGGCTGCTGCTCTGGTTGAATGTGGCTTAATGCCCTTAGGCACTGATTTGCCATGCTGTGAATAGCAGAAACGAATGCAGTGGCCTATCCACTTTGAAATAGTCTGCTTTGAGATAGGCTTTCCTTGTGATCCTGCAGCATATGCCACTAGAAGTTGCTCAGTCTGTCTGAAAGCTTTGGTTCTGTCCAAGTAGAAGCGTAGCTGCCTGTGAATGTCCAAAGAATGCAGAAGTCTCTCACCCTTATTCTGTGGGTTTGGATAAAAGGTAGGCAAATGAATTGTTTGGTTAAGGGCCACACTGGACACTACCTTAGGCATAAATGTAGGGTTTGTCCTCAGAGAAACCCTGTCAGGATGGAAAATGATGAAAGGTTCCACAGCCATGAGTGCCTGTAACTCTGAGACTCGTCTAGCAGAGGTTATTGCTAGGAGCAGAGCTGTTTTCCAGGATAAGAATTTTATATCAGCTGCAGAGGCTGGCTCAAACGGAGGCAGTGTGAGTTTTTCCAAGACACAGTTGAGGTCCCATGCAGGTATTGGTGCTCTCTTTGGAGGTCTTATGTTTTTGGCCCCGCTGAGGTACTGCCTTAGTAATGGACGAGAAAAAATAGGTGGTTCTGTATTGTAATGAGCTGAAATGGCAGAGGCATGAATTTTAATTGATGAAAAAGAAAGGCCTTTATCCAGCATCTCAGTTAAGTATTGCAAAATCTGAGGAATATTTGGAACAATCATGTCAATTCCTTGTGCCTGGTTCCAAGCACAGAATCTCTTCCATTTTTCTGCATACGATTTTCTGGTGCTAAGCCTCCTGGCCTCCAAAATAACATCCATCACCGCTTTAGAGAGAGGTGTGTCTTGAATGGCTACATTATTCGCCATGCCGCCAAGTTTAAGGTCCTGAGTTGGCTGTGCAGTATCTGACTGTCTTGTTGGGTCAATAAGTGAGGAATTTCAGGTAATGTCCAAGCTGGGCAGTGAGACAAGCTCTTTAGGATTGGGTACCAGTGCTGGTGGGGTCAGTCTGGGGAAATCAGTATCATTTGTGGCTTCTCTTGTCTGACCTTTAGGCGTACCTTGGGGAGGAAAGGCAGTGGTGGAAAGGCATATACTGTTAGGTTTTTCCAGCTGAAAGATAGAGCATCCACTTTCCATGCTTGCTTGTGATAAGTCCTTGTGCAGAATCTCTGTAGCTGGCAGTTGTGAGGGGAGGCAAAAAGGTCCATGTCTGGGCATCCCCAGTTCCTTGTTAACATGCTGAAAACTTGTGGATCCAGTTTCCACTCGTGGGGATCCATTAGATTTCTTCTTAGTTCGTCTGCCAGAGTATTTATCTTTCCTGGCAGGAATTGTGCTTGCAGATGTACTTGGTAAGTCAATGCTGTGTCCCACAAGTTCATGGCTAGTCTGCAGAGTGGGTAGGAATGTGTGCCTCCTTGCTTGTTTATGTACCACATGACTGTAGTATTGTCCGTCTTTATGAGTAGTTGTCCTGGATGAATTAGATCCTTGAAGGCTATCAAGGCATTTTGAACAGCTAGCATCTCTTTTTGATTGATATGTAGATGCATTTGATTTGCGGACCATGTGCCCTGAATACATCTTCCTGCCATATGGGCCCCCCAGGCATAATCTAATGCATCTGTTGTTAATGTCTGCCTGGCTGTGGGTAAGGTGAATGGCTGTCCCGTGTTGTGGTGACAGGCCTTTGCCCACCATCGAAACTCCTGTTGCAGGCAGGGAATGAGGGTAATTATTGTTTCCAGGCTGTGGCAATGTTGAGTCCAAACACTTTTTAGATATCATTGAAGTTTCCTCATATGCAGTCTTGCATATGGAATTAGCAGAATGCAGGACGCCATGAAGCCCAAAGCCTGCAGAATTTTTCTTGCAGATAACTGGGTCTTTGTTGCCAACATTTTGAAATAAGTAGTCAGTTGTCTTTGTTTGTCTGGCATGAGATAACCCATCTGGGCAGTTGTATTTAAGCTTGCACCCAGGAATATTATCTCTTGAGAGGGTACGAGTTTTGATTTATTTTCATTTACTGTGTACCCTACACCTGTTAGTAATCTTTTTACAAATGCCAGATGCTGTAGTAGAATGTCCTTGCTCTCTGCTTGAATAAGACAGTCGTCCAAGTAAGGATATATTTGTATTCCTTTTTGCTTGCAAAAATGCAATTACTGGTGCCAGGCATTTTGTGAAGACCCTGGGCGCAGTAGATAAGCCAAAGGGCAGTGCAGAGAATTGGTAGTGCATTGAGCCAGCTATAAATCTGAGGTATCTTCTGCATGATTGTCTGACTGGGACATGCAGGTATGCCTCTTTTAGGTCTAAAGTCACAAGCCAAGCCTTCTTGCCCAGCATGGGCAGAAGCTGCTGCAGAGTTAACATTTTGAATTTTGGAATATCCAGAAATGTGTTTAGGATAGGCAGGTCCAGTATTGGTCTCCAGGCTTTGTCCTTTCTGGGCACCAATAATAGTCTTGAGTAAAATCCTAGTCCCTGCTCTTGCTGTGGTACTTGCTGAATGGCCCTCATGTCCATGAGGGATGAAACTTGTTTTTGTGCCTCTGCCCATTGATTGTGTGGCAGGTCTGGCATACCGTTTGCCCTTGGCAGGGTGTGAAAGTGGAACCTGTAGCTTTGTGATACAATATTTAAAACCCATTTGTCCTGGGTGATCATGTGCCAATTTTGTGAAAAAAGTGCTAGTTTTCCCCCCAAAGGAACTGCCAGAAGATAAGTGCTTGGTGCTGACAGGGGAAAGTCATTGAGACTGTTTCCTGTATGGCTGTGATTTTTCCTCTCCACTTTTGGAGGTAGAAACACCCCATTGTTTAGGCCTGTATGAGCCTTGGGGCTGTGATCTGCCTCTGGGGCATCTATATATGCCTCTTTGTGGCCTGTCTGACACTGGAAAGGACCAATTCTTTGTAGGCCAGTTCCTGCTAAATCTGGGAGGCTGTACCTGTAAGAAATCCTTGACTGTTTGCATAGATTTAGCTTTGTCCTCCATTTTCTTCAACACCAAACAAGGTATCATGCTGTAATGGAGCATCTAATAGTTTTGCTTTAACATGATCAGGCAGATTCTGTTCTTTTAACTAAGCATGCCTCCAAATGACAGAACATGTAACAGCAGCCCTGCAGGAGGCCTCTAGAGAATCAAAACCACATTGCAAAGTATGCTTTCCCACTTGTTCAGCTGCATACAATAAATCCTGCATTTCTTTGTTTTCTGCATATTCTGAATTTGCCAACATTTTCTGTTTAAGCAGTGACATAAGATATTGCTATTTAAGCATATGAAACTGACAATTTAAAGCGCTTACAGCCAAGGTAGCAGAAGTATAAATCTTTTTCCCCCATCTGTCCAGGGTCCTTGAATCCCTATCAGAGGGGATAGGGTTTTTTGAAGTGGAAGCCTCGACACCTTTGGGACCCTGAGAGATAGTTTCTGGGTCAGCAGCAGGGTTTTTATAAAGAAATTTATGTGAATCAGGAACCCTGTAGTATCTCTCTGGCTTAACAGGAGCTGTTGGTAAAGTGTCAGAAGACAGACCGGACTCTGAAAATACATCATCTACAATGTCTAAAACAGGAGGAATAGCAGGGGGCCTGTGCTGAGGTAATAAAAGGAAGTCTCTGAGCCTTTTCTTGGATTCTGAGTAATCTTGGCTCTCCCAGTGGAAATTCTCCCTCATAGTATGCAGGGTCTCCCCAAAAGAATAATCCTCAGGAGGAGAGGCTGAAGGGATAGATTCTTCAGCATCAGAATCCTCATAGGGAGGAAGAGAATATTCCTGTTCAGAAGAGGAATCAGAGGAAATGGAAACCTGATCTGAAGATTCATATTCTATCTCTTGCCTAGGCCTCTTATCAGAAGGGGGATGGGACCCCCTGATCAAAGTAATTAGGTCTTCGGCCATTTTAAGCATCTGTTTTTTAGGCATGGAGGCCTGTCCAGGAGAATGCTGTACTTGTTTCTTTGTCTTTAGAGGAGCTTTAGTCTTTGCCTTTGAAGCTGAAGTTGGTTTCACATATAACTGTGTAGTCCTGAAAACAAGCTCAGAAGCCGATGCCTGCTCAGTGGCTCCGGACCCATCTGAGGGAATAGTTTCCGAGTGTCCAATACCTTGAGTTTCCAGTGGCCTAGTTGGCTCTACGTGGGAGTTGGAAGTGGCCTGTGGCTCTGAGGTAGCGGGCATCAGAGGCTGCAAAAGCGCCTCACTGAGAACCGGCGAACCGGCGACAGGCCTAGCGGAAGCCTCGTCGTCGGTTTTGGACCTCGGATGCCTGTCCTTTTCTTTTTCTTTGCGCTTTTTATAAACTCCGGTAGTCAGTTGTTCCGACGGCATTATATAATTAAATCTTCTGCCAAAGTAATGAAATGCAAAATCGTACCGATGCTTAATAGTGTGTTGGTTAAATCTAGCACAAAACAGACAACTAGCAATGTCGTGGTCAGGGCCTAGGCAAGGAATACAGTAAGAATGAAAATCCTTATGAGGTATTTGCTTCCCACAAGAAATACAATTATTAACTTTTTCTGACATTGGTCTGGAGTAAGAAAAAAAGTTTCCCCAATGGGGTACTTAGTTTTAATGAAGACTTTGGATCTGAAATTCAAATTTGAGAATCTCAGGAGTCGGCCGACCGGCACTTGTGAACTGCTTTTGCTTCAGGCACCGCGCGGCAAGAAAGACTGAAGAAAATGGCGTCGGTTGCATCTTTTATACCCCTGGTACACTGACGTCAGGGAGGAGGCGACAACAACCGACGCCGGACCTAGACTTTGGAATTCAAGCTGACTGCGGCTAGCCTGCCAGCAGGATAACCCAATTGTAATGACTGCAACAGTGAAACATGATGAACATCTGAGGTCAGCCTCCAGTAGGTTAGCTGACTCATCATACTGATGAGTCAGAGCTACAATTTATTTATTTACTCATTTACACTTGTTGACTGGTTAATCACACTAGAAAACAAACCAAGAAGAAACTTCGGGGTCTATATTACGAAGTCGAATGATATAAAGAGCGAACCCTCTTTTATCGAACATTAAAAGTTGAAAGCACTGAAAAGTTGAAAGCACTGAATGCTGAACACACAAACAGCGATTTCCTACACTGAGGTGTGATCTTGGAGTTGTTATATTTAAGTAGGGGGGATGTGGACAGCACCCCACTTTATTTTGTGTTTGGATTTGGTTTTGTTTTTGCAGAGCAGCGATTTGCTTCCCTGGGAAAAAAAATCTCTGTTCCGTGTGTTCAACATTTACTGCTTTCGGTTGTTAGTGTTTGATAAAAGAGGGTTTGCTCTTTTTATTGTGCGATGTCATAGACCCAAAACATTCCAGTGTAGAGAGTGTGATGTTCACTTCCTAAATTATGTTATGCACTTAGTTCACTTAATAAAATATATCTATAAAATACGTGCTACAAAATAATCAAATAGAAAATAGTAGGTAGCCCACAGTTGAGTTAAAAATGGAATATCCTTTATTGAAACACACAAACAAGCGATTCTAGTTAAGTATAATGAAAAGCATTAAAAACATTCCTTATTTATTTATAATCAGGTTGTTTGGAGCAAGGGAGTAGTTACAGAGGGTGGTTCTGTAAAGAGCAATAGATGCATTAAAACAGCTTAGCAATATATTTATTTTTTTTTTTCATTTGTTTACCGGGGAGGTCCGACTGGACAGAGCTGTCTATTTTCAGTGGAGGCCTGGGGAAAGAAGCTCCAGAACAATTGCTAACATACTATACATAAAATATTTACACAAGCATTGTGGTTTACATATTCAGTTATAAAAATACAGCAGATAATAACATATGATTGCAAAAGATATTTACATAAGCATAGTGGTTTAGACATGCAATTAAAAGTATAGCAGGTCTTCTTTTGGTTTTTCCCTGTTAGAGGTCGCCACAGCGGATCATCAGTCTGCTTATGATTGGTAGTAGATTTTACGGTGTCAAGTTGCCAGCCTGATGCCCTGCCTTCAGAGAAGGCACACACACACACACACACACACACACACACACACACACACACGTCTTTTTAAAGTTTAGTCGCTCGCATCCTACTTAGGTTTTCAGTTGTATAGCTATACTCATGTTCGTTCATGTTATGGTTTGTTTTTGGCATACAAACCTGATGAAATATTTATTTGATACAAAAGTAATCTTTGTTAAAGGTTGTATATTTATTAATATTTATTCTGGTAGATGTATGTTGGTAGATCTTTGTTAGTTAGCTTGGTTTCTTAATTAATAAAGTTTTGATTAGTTGGTTAGCCTATACAAATGAGATTATAATTTGTCTCTAGCTTTCTAGATTCAGTTTTAGTTGGCACAGTCTCTGATTATGCTATGGAGTTAAGGGGGAAGGGGGACTTGGCTAAAGGAATGATTTTAATGCTTTTAATGCTCTTAACAGAACCGCCCTCAGTAACTGCTCCCTTGCTTCAAACAACCTGATCATATATAAGGAATGTTTTTGATACTTTTTTATACTCAGCTAGGAAGGCTTGTTTGTGCATTTCAATAAAGGATATTCCATTTTTAACTAAACTGTGGACTATCTACTATTTTCTATTTTATTATTTTGTAACATGTATTTTATAGTTATATTTTATTAAGCAAATAAGTGCATAACATAATGTAGGAAGGGAACATCACACCCTCCACACTGCAAAGTTTCTGCTTGGTTTGTTTTATACCCAGTATAGGTTGCATACTGTTTTTTTCTGAGACTTCGAGGCATGCCACGGATTTCTCTTTTTTTGTTGTTAATCCCACTAGGCCAACATCCTCTATTCATGGAAGACCCAAGGCGGTATTACTGAAAAGATAAAGACACTGACACAATAGTCAAGTGCAAGGAAAAAAAAGTTCCATTACCAGTTCAAGTCTGTGCATTTATTGCACTTAAATTCAGAAATCACAAGGACTGATGTTCAAATGCAATACAGAGATGATACCTAACTAGTTGCATAAACCTCATGCTACAGAGAATATATGAAATACAGTTGGGAATAGTTAAGCATAAAGAAAAGACCAGGAATGTCAAACGACACTGAACTAATAGTAAACCAGGACATGTTCTACAAATGTTGCTTCAAAGTTTTAATGGTACCTTTTCAAATTCTAGACAGAGCATGTAGTAAAGTTGTTGTACACACACCAGTATATACAGGTCAGTCATGTGCACACACCAACATATACGGTCAATTACTTGCAAACTGCAAACCATTAACCTTTTATAGATGGTGAAATATCTAACTCAGAACTTACTGTGAGCATCATTTATATGCATTTTGCCAACAACACCAACACACACAAAAAGGAGCTGTAGCTACACTAATTAAATAATGCTGGAAATGATTCAACATAAGTTTGTTATATAGACATCGAAATTCTTTTAGCAGATAACACAGTTTCTTGGTGAACAAGGCTCTTCCCCCTCCTTCATTTCTCACACATCAGACACTGCTGGATTTCCCCACTGGCGATTACTACCAATTGGCATTATGCATGTGACAACTCATCTTCACATCACAACATTGTTGTAAAAACAAATTGCAAGTGTGATGCCCATGCACTGGCCCAGCAATCAAGGAGCCTCAATCCTCACCACTAACACCAGTGAGGGGCGTCCACATAGGAGGGGATAACAAATACACACACAGTAAAGTACAATTTCCCTTAAGAGCACAAAGAGATCACAGTCAGTCTGGGGCTGTTTTCTCCCTTTCCTCCAGATCCCCAATAAGACTCCCCACTGGCACAGCTATAGGGTCCAGATCTTAGCCTAGTGGGCAAGCTAGAACCTCCAGCACCTCTCTGTCCAACCAGTGCTTCGTGTCCCTGCCCAAGTAGCCGACACACACACACTTTGAGGTAAGAGTTATATACAACCACACAGACACTCCTGAGGAGGGTTGGCACAAATTCTCCAGCTGTGCCCCCTTTCTGCCCAGTCTAAAAGGTAGTACCAGCTGCCACCACCCACTAATATCAGCTACTAAAAAGCCCTTAACAAAGGGTGTCCAATTATTACTGTGCAATATTATAATCTATGTACCACACCTGCAAGTGCAGCTGAAGTAGATATGGGTTCCTTCCTACCTGACTCTGGTGACACCCCTATAGGCCCAACACACCAAGGTGGCAAGAATGACAGATTTTATTCTAGGTGACACATTTAACTTAAAAGGCAATAGCACAACCACAAACAAATTATTTCAACAGTGCACCAGTTAGCAATAATGCAAGGTGAGTTATGCATGCAGTGAAAACATACATTCACCCTCTTCCCCAAAACTCAACAGAAAAGGTCTAGACATTCAAACATGCACAAAAAATGCAATATCAATGAGCAGTAAAGCTTTATAATGCAACAATACAAACACAGGAAAAAATGCAATGTCATTAAGCAATAAAAGAGTCATAATACAACAATACAGATATGAGAAAATGCAATATCATTGAGCAGTAAAATTCTTGAAGGCAGCAGTCCTAACATGAGCAAAATGCAATGTCATTGAACAATGAATATTTATAATGCAACAATACAAATATGAGAAAATGCAATGTCATTGAGCAGTACAAACACCCTCAACCCCCTTGATCAATTCTAAACAGACCAACTATGAAACACTCTATTATACCCTGTTCACTGGCCAGTGACTACTTACAGTCTTGCTGCAGGCATGATGGGGCCCAAGTTGGAGCTCATATGGATCCCAGTTATTGTAATCCACAAAGCATCTGGGGGGGGGGGGTCCACAATCTTATAAAAATATAAAAAAGACGGCCAGAGCCTCTCACCACTCTGTCGAGAATATCCTAGTAACCAGGCACTGTGGTTCCCCTGATGAGAAAAGTTGAAAATCACCTGCTAGAACTCTGGTAATCATCTACAGCTTCTCTGTACTACGCCCAAAGGAACTCCTTTTCTTGCTGAATCATATGTAGATGTGGAACTACTGGTTTCAGACTTCTCTCTTGATTCCACAAAATACCATCATCCAGGATTTCAGCAAAAGACAGATACAATCTGCTACTTCAATTCCCTGTCCCAAAGCACTAGAAAGAAAATCCAGTCATGCTACAAGGTCCTTTTTCCCTTCAGCTCCCTGTTTCAGTCTTCCCTCCTTCAGCTAGTATCTCAGTCTCCTATTTCACTTTCGAAATTGTCTTTTATATCCTTGAAAAGGAGCTCCACCTTGTGGTGTAATGGAAAACTACAGTCTATTACACCTACAACGAAGTACAGTGAGAGCTACACTCTTCCCCCCACTTGAAAATATTGGGTCCCCCCAAGAACTGAACAATATTTTTGCATTCAAAGGGTACATTCCACAAAGGGTAATCAGCCTTATGCTTAACTTGGGATGGGGTGTCATCACTGGAGTAGGAGGCATAGGGATTATGGGTGAAGACTCTCCAATGAGCTGTGGTCGCAGGTTCCTGTGTACTATGTCCCAAACTGTTATATGTAAGTCTCTGTGGGGGCAGAATCAGTCTCTGCAGTTTTGGTTCGGAAGAGACAGATAAGGAATTTTGCTCAGAAGGTTTGTCACTCACATCACATTCAATGCCCAATTCTTCAGAAGGCATATTGTCTACTTCTAAGATCTCCTCTTGTGGAACTTCACTTTCGTTTTCCATAATGGTATGATTGTCCTCAGCACTAATTTCTGAAGTTTGCCTAGCAGGGCCTCCATCAGTATCAGGTTCTGCAAGAGGTACAGAAACATTACTTAGACTATTGTTAAGTCTGGGCTGCTCAATATGACAGAACTAATTCCAGCACTTTTACACTGAGATTACAGTCCACAGGGTCTTGAATGTCCTCATATAAAAGCTCACTGAAACCCCAGTCATCATCACTGTCCTCCTCTCCTTCAGCAGGAGGAAGCATAGGCTCTTGAATATTGGAAAGGATAGTTCCTCTCCACCTTAGCCTTCTGGATCACCTTGAGTTACGCTTTCGCTGAGCCATTCCAGGTTCTGGATTCATGAGTCTCACTGATTTTGCCAAAGGCATTAAGTTGTTGTGGTGCTAGGTTTTAATGGGTCCTTCTTTTCCCTCAGGGCAAACTTGGTTCATAGGTTCATAAGTAGGTTCTAGGCTATCGGCCCAAGGGCCTACGTAAGCCTAGCCAACAAGGTTCCCTGGCTTACGCCACCCAAGAAAATTATTTTCCTTTGCCACTGTCGAGCAGAGAGACAGAAGTGATCCCCGGAGTGTATTTCCTATTTCCCATCCACTCATCAAGATTTTTCTTGAAGAGTGCTAATGAAGAAATTTGCTTGACATAGATGGGTAGCCTGTTTCAGAGTATGGGAAGTCTCTGGGACAGGAATTTATCTCTCCAGCATGTCCTGTTTATTGTGGTGACAAGGTTTAGGTCCCTAGAGCGTGTAGCTCGGAGGGATTGGGATTTCATTAGGTGTAACATGTCCAACAGCTCTGGGCTTGACATAGCTTTATATGTTAGGCAGAGATCACCTCGGAGTAGGCAATATGCTACAGAGTAAAGCTGGAGTTTTTTGTGGCAGTCAGTGTAGGGCATTTGCTTGAGGCCAGTAATCCTCTTTGTGAGGTACTTTTGTGGCCTTTCCAGCTGCTGCAAATGTCTTGTGAGATATATTCCAAAATGGGCGTTGTACTCTATAATGGGTCTAATGAGTGTCGAGTAGAGGGGAACAATGACCTCTTTTTTCCTGGATGAGAACCCTTTTATGATGAGGTGTGCCACGTAGAAGGACTTCCTGACTACTGTGGTGATGAGACTATCAAAGGAGAGACTACTGTCCACCTGGGTCCAAAGGTCTCTTATCACACATTCAGTGTTAAGTAGATTGCTGCCTATGTGGTAGTTCATGGGTACAGAGTTTTTACCAAAGGGGATGACACTGCACTTTTTGGCATTCAGCTTGAGGCCATGGCTCTGACACCAGGCATCTGTCTCAGCGAGGACTTTCTGTATGATGTCCACATCATTTGGGGACTTGACTATGGCTCCTAGTTTGCAGTCATCTGTGAACTTCGTTAGCCAGAGGCCTTCTGTGTCAGTCTGTACTTCAGAGAAGTAGATACCAAACAGGAGAGGTCCTAGGGCGGAACCCTGTGGTACTCCACTTATCACTGCTTTGAGGTCAGATTTGGAGTCTGCAACTTTTTCAGTGTGGGTTCTGTCAGTGAGCCAGTTGGCAACCCATCTTGTGACATAGGGATTTATACCTAGTTTAGTGAGTTTAGCTATAATTCCAGAATGGGGGATGGTGTTGAAAGCCTTGGTGAGGTCAAGATAGGCTGTGTGAGCCACCTTACCCTCATCTACGGCTTTGGTGATTGCCTCAAATAAGTCAATCAGGTTCAGACAGACATGGCAGGTCACAGGGACAGGTCACATGGTAGACAGGGATATTAGGTAGCTGAGAACAAATTATGTAAATCTCAAATCCCCAGGGGTCAGTTTGTTTATGCTTTGCTTGTAGTCCCAAATTTCTCAAAAGAACTCTGTCCCCTGGCTGCAAGTCATGCATCTTTACTTTTTTGTTATAGTGAGCCTTGTTTCGCTGATGTCTTTGTCCTGTTGATTTTCAGCAAGCTCATAAGCCTGTCTGAGGTTCTTCTTGAGTCTCTCCACATAACTGCCATGAGATCGCACTGGTGTATCATCAGCTGCGACTCCAAAGGTGACATCAATTGGAAGACGAGATTCTCTTCCAAACATTAGGAAGTAAGGCGAGAATCCTGTAGCATTATTTTTAGTACTGTTGTAAGCATGCACCACTGTGGCTACATGTCTACTTCATGACTCTTCTTCTCAACAGACAGTGTCCCCAACATGTCTTGTAAAGTTCTGTTGAAACGCTCAGGCTGAGGATCCCCTTGAGGATGATGAGGAGTGGTGCGGCTTTTTTGGACTCCCAACAGAGTGAGTAGTTCATGGATAAGCTTGCTCTCAAAATCACGTCCTTGATTAGAGTGTATCCTTTTTGGCAGGCCATAGTGTACAAATAACTTCTCAACTAGTAGTTTTACCACTGTAATAGCTTTCTGATCGCGAGTGGGAAAGGCTTGAGTGTATCTGGTATAATGGTCTGTCACAACCAGCACATTACTGATCCTGCCTTCATCTGGTTCAATGCACAGAAAATCTATACAGACCAGTTCCATGGGTCCACTACTTTCCATTTGACCCAATGAGGCAGCTCTGGTCGGCAGAGTCTTTCTCTGAATACAACGAAGACGTGTACAACAATAATCTTCAACATCTTGCTTCATGCATGGCTAGTAGAACCTGTCTCGTACCAGACCCATAGTTCTTTCATAACCAAGATGACTATGTTAATCATGCAATGACTGGAGTACTACTTCTCTATACTTTTGAGGAAGCAACAATTGCCATTTTTCACTGCCGAGTGCACTTGGAGATCTCCTATACACTAGTCCATTCTGTATCTGGAGTCTGTCCCATTCTTTGGCCAAAAGTCTTCCCAGAGGATGAATATCCATGCAAAGTATATTAACTTGTTTCTTCTCTAAAGCAGCTACCACCAGCTGACCTAAGGTGTCTTCTCTTTGATCTCTCCTGAGGTCATTGTTACTCAAAGCTGGTAGCGATGAAGCCTGTAAAATGACCAGATTACAATAAGCTTGGGGTATGATTGCTGCAGACAGACCCAACTTCTGGGCCCAACATTCAGTGTGTTGATAGGTTGCAATCTGACACATATCTCTCACCCCTGGCGCTGGAATTTACACCCACTCATAGTCGGGGTGTAACTCTCCCTGAGGTCTTCTGGACAGACCATCAGCATCTCCATTTTTGTGTCTTGGGCGATATTTCAAACTGAAATTATAGTTGCATAGAGCTGCCATCCATCTGTGGTCAGTAGCAGCTAGTTTTGCAGTGGTCTGGATGTATGTCAGAGGATTGTTGTCAGTCTGCACTTCAAATTCAGCCCCATAGAGACAGTCATGTAGCTTGTCCACTACCGCCCACTTTAAAGCAAGGAATTCCAACTTGTGTGCAGGGTAGTTTCTTTCTGTGATAAAAGCCACATATCTCAGCTTCGTCATACTCCTGGTAAAGGACTCCTCCTAAGCCATCCCTGCTAGCATCCACATGTAAAATGTATGGCTTTGTTGAGTCAGCATATGCCAGTACAGGGGCATGTGTGAGGCAATACTTAAGCTGTTCAAATGACTCTTTGCACTCAGGAGCCCAATGACTCTCTATGAGTTCTTTAGAACCTCTCGGTTCCTTAGGTTTTTTCACAAAGATATACTTTCATCTGCTTTCTCATCATTTTGGAGGAAATGGTTGGGGGGTCTTGGTATCTTTGAAAATCCTTCCTCAAATCTTCTATAGTGACTGCAGAACCCCGGAAAAGATCACAGCTCTGTGACATTTTTGGGTCTGGGCCAAGATGTCACCGCTTCAACTTTGCTGGGATCTGTGGATATTCCATTTGCAGACACTACATGTCCCAACATAGGTCACTGAAGGTTGGAAGAACTTGCATTTGTCCAATGACAACTTCAGGCCTTCCTTCTCAATCCTGTTGAATACCTTCATCAGTCTTTTTTCGTGCTTCTCTAGAGTCCTTCCAAAGACAATGATGTCATCCAGGTAGACTAAGACCTCCAGGAGATGCACGTCTCCAACTGTTCTTTCCATGATTCTCTGGAAAGTTGCCGGTGCATTTGATAAACCTTGAGGTAGGCGATCAAACTCAAAAAACCCAAAGGGGTGATGAAGGCAGTCTTTTCTTTATCTTCTGGGTGCATAGGGATTTGATAGTATCCACTCCTTAAGTCTAGCACACTGAACCACTTACTGCCCACCAGGCAATTTAGAGCATCTTCAGTCCAGGGAGATGTGTACTGGTCTGGAATGGTTTGCTGATTCAGAGTGCAATAGTCAACACACATGCAAATTGACCCATTCTTTTTCCTGACAATGACAATGGGAGAGGCATATGGACTTCTTGACTCTCAAATTATCCCTGTGGCTTTTAGTTCTTCCAAATGTTTTCTTAGGTCCTCCAGGTCTCCTGGAGCTACTCTTCTGGAATGTTCCCTGAAAGGCCAGTCCTCTTTTACTCTTATTCAGTGTTCTGCACTTTTTGCAGAGCCCACATCTAGTTCACTAGTAAAAAACAATTTTTCTTTTTCATTAATAGCTCTAACTCTGGTTAGCCACACAGGGGGCAAGAGACCACCTCCTATATCAATATCTTCCAGCTTCAACTCATTGGCTCTGCTCTTATTCCTTGTCCACACAGAAGCAGGTAAGGTAGTGGCAACATAAACATTTCCCAAACACACTTGTGAACGCAGGACAATGGGAATACTTCCTTTATTCTTTAACCCCACAGGCAAAGTGTCATAAGGGTGCTTTAACTTGTCCACAGGCCAAACTTCTGGGACTAGTTCCAGCCCCGGTGGCAAGTCACTTTCTGGATCCATTTCCATCATGAGATGAGAGGAAACTGTTTGTCCACACATCCTCACTTTGGCTCTCCAGCAGGTGACCTGACCAGGATGAATTGTATGCGCTTTCCCAGACAGGGTCCACACATGACCAATTTCATCTTTATTACTATCCTTCTCCCTTTGAAGGGAACAAATACTGGTCTCAGGAGAGGATGTAGTGTTGGGTGTCCCTGGGTCAACTGAGGCATTAGCATTCTTCTGAAGAGGTCAGTATTTGTTCCCACTAAAATAGATGCTGAATCCTTTCTTTTGGCCTGGGGCATACAAAAGCGAGTGTTTCAAAAACTTCTGTCGACCCAACAACTGAAGTGAAAAATTCTAACTTGAGTGAGACATAACCATCATAAGGGAACTTCATGTCACTTAGCCCCTAGATCTCCAAATCCTCTAACTTTTCAAGTGGCAAATGCTTTAAGTATTTTTGGTAGAAGTCTCTGTACAGAATGGTGATTTGTGCACCATTATCCAACAGTGCTTTACTATACACTCCTTCTATTTTTACTGACACGACAGGGGACGGTCCCAGTAGGCCATAGGGTAGTTTCTGTTTCCAATGCTGTTCAGCTGTATGGCAGTCAGCATGTGGTTGAGGTACCACCAGTTGACCTCGCCATTTTAACGGATAAGACTCTTGCTTAGTAATGCTTTGCAGTCTCAGATACTGAGATTTTGGCTGAGATGGCTTTCCAATTCAGTTGTTCACCTCAGATGAGCTAGAAATGTGCATAGTAGGTAGTTTCTCTCCCCTATTACAAGGGTTTGTGTGGAAAAGAGATCCAGGATGCTGTCTCTTGATGTTAGATTTTATGGAGCTCTTTGTAACTGGGCACTCAGCTGGCTCCTTCAATGAGGCCCTTTGAAGTTTCCCTGCATTTGCACGCACCAATAATAGTTTGTTCACTTTTTTCAAGTTCTCTGCATTAGGGCACAGTCACTTTATATTCCCTGCATACCCCACAGCAAAAACAAAATCCAGTAGGAACTCTGAACATTGGCTGATTCAGTTCTTCCCCGAGTCCTTTCGTGGAGGTTCTAGCTGAGGTATTCCTCCCTTCAGCTAAAGTTACCATGGCTTTCTGCAATTCTGCAACTTTCTTGGTGACTTGAGCTATGGCGTCAGTCAGGGAAGACACCTGCATCTGCAACTGTGACACCTGTACATTGCAGACACTCTGGGCCATGACTCCTGTTTAAATAGTGAGCATGGCTATAGGCTCCTGCTGGTGTTCACTCACTGCTTTAGTCGCTGTTGAACACTGAGATTTGGCTTCCAAGAGGTCTTCCTCTTCCCTAACCAACTGAGAGTAAGTTAGAGTCTCTTCCCCATTTCTCATCCTCATTTTCCACACAATGGGGTCCATAGCTTGAGCTCCCTATAAAATCTGTCCAATCCGTACTTGGCCAGCTACTTTCAGATCTACCCCCTTCTTTAGGATGATCTGGTGGAGCATTGTATCTAATCACTTAATGTAATCAGTTTCTCGCCAACTTCTTGGTATGTATGTTCAAACTGATACAGTAGGTCAGCAGCCATCTCAGTCCTTCCAAACACATCCTGCAGTACTCCTAAATAGTCCTTGACTGTGCAATCTTGCTTACCCATCCTTAGGTTGCATATGGTATCCGCAGCCAATCCCTTTAGAATTTCAGCTATCTGCTGCTGCTTCTGAGATTCTGGGATATCCCGCTCCTCTAGGGCTTGTGAAGCCTGATCCATCCAGGATTCAAAATCTTCCTCTCCCAGAGGTGTGGGTTGTTTGCCAGAAAAGAAACGCAATTTGCGGTAGCCAAACCCAGTGAATGACTGTGTAGGCTTTAAGCATTTTTTGACAATACTTCCCAAAGCATTCAAAACTTCAGGCCCTGTAGTATTTATGGGTAGTGAAGCTGCAGCTTCTGGTGTAAGGTTCTGACCTACTTGGAAAGCTTCCACAGGTATTTTCCCTGTTGTTGAGGTAGTGCACTTCTCAGGGATTACCACACAGACTGCACTCTCACCAGAAATTTGTACACTCGAAGGTATGTGCTCATACACTAAAGGACTTTTCCATTCTAAAAAGGCCAATGTGCTCTGTTTGGTAAGGTCCATAGTGCTGTCTTATAAAAATCCATGCCCTAAAACTGGTAAGGATCCTGTGACTTTATGTATTTGTATATCAATCCATGTGACACCCGGCAACACCAGAACTAAGCAATGCTCTGACTGAGCATTGTGCTGTTTGCACCACTTAGAGGCTACTTCTGGGTTCATGTTTCTGCTGGATTTGTTTTCCACACATACACGGGGAATAGGATGGAGTCCAAGGCAGTACAGGCAATCCTGGATGAGCCCCCAAATGTAGCGTACCGGCAGGTGTAACTGAAGTAGATATGGGCTCCTTCCTACCTTACTCTGTTGACACCCCTATAGGCCCAACACACCAAGGTGGCAACAATGACAGATTTTATTCTAGGTGACACATCTAAGGCAATAGCACAACCATAAACAAATTATTTCAACAGTGCACCAGTTACCAATAAGGCAAGGTGAGATATGCATGCAATGAAAACATACATTCACCCTCTTCCCCAGAACTCAACAGAAAAAGGTCTAGACATTCAAATATGCACAAAGAAGGCAGTATCAATGAGCAGTAAAGCTTTATAATGCAGCAATAGAAACACAGAAAAAATACAATGTCATTAAGCAATAAAAGAGTTGTAATACGAAAATACAGATATGAGAAAATGCAATTTCATTGAGCAGCAAAATTCTTGAAGGCAGCAGTCCTAACACGAGCAAAATGCAATGTCATTGAACAATGAAGATTTATAATGCAACAATACAAATATGAGAAAATGCAATGTCATTGAGCAGTACTAACACCCTCAACCCCCTTGATCAATTCTAAACAGACCAACTATGAAACACTATTATAACTTGTTCACTGGCCAGTGACTACTTACAGTCTTGCTGCCAGCATGACGGGGCCCAAGTTGGAGCTCATATGGATACCAGTTATTTGTAATCCACAAAGCATTTGGGGGGGGGGATCCACAATCTTATAAAAATATAAAATGACGGCCAGAGCCTCTCACCACTCCGTCGAGAATATCCTAGTGACCAGGCACCGTGGTTCCTCTGATGAGAAAAGTAGAAAATCACCTGCCAGAACTCTGGTAATTATCTATGGCTTCTCTGTACTAGGCCCAAAGGAACTCCTTTTCTTGATGAATCATATGCAGATGTGGAACTACTGGTTTTAGACTTCTCTCCTGATTTCACAAAATACCATCATCCAGGATTTCAGCAAAAGGCAGACACAATCTGCTACTTCACTTCCCTGTCCCAAGGCACTAGAAAGAAAATCCAGTCATGCTGCAAGGCCCTTTTCCCCTTCAGCTCCCTGTTTCAGTCTTCCCTCCTTCAGCTAGTGTCTCAGTCTCCTCTTTCACTTTCAAATTTGTCTTTTATATCCCTGAAAAGGAGCTCCACCTTGTGGTGTAATGGAAAACTACAGTCTTTTACTTCTACAATGAAATACAGTGGGAGCTACATCTAAATGGTAAGGGTGACTGAACAGCAAAGCTTATTGGAGTGACTTGGACAATATCACTATATACATGCAATGTACTCTAAAGCTTAAATTATCTCTACACAAAACAGCCACAGTTGAAAGGTTTAAAAACATTTTAATAATAAATAATAAAGACACAAGACAGTATTTCTTACTGCACAGTGGAAGTCAAGCGTTCAGAGATCACAGAGAGATACTTAAAATAATACAGCAGAAAAGTTCTGACATCAGTATAGAAAAACTAATTTAATCTTCCTTTTTCCTCGCTATATCTAAGAGAAAACACAGTTCTAAAATAAACTTATATAGAGCATAGGCAGTGCTGGTGAGTTGGATGTTCTCAAGACAAATGCAAAATGCCCTCTCATTTTCTCTCTAACTTGATAACACAGTGCTACTTCACATTACATCATTCTTAACAATTTTCTGTTTTACCAGGCTAACAGAAACTCAGAGGTCAAGAGCCCTTTTGATCTTGCTGCTGGTCAGGAAGCTAGAGCAATAGAATAAATTATGTGTGTAAATTCTAGCCATTAACTCTGGCCTCAAAACAGTAGGAAGTTTTGAATTCATATGCTTTTATTTCTTCCAGCAATTCATACCTCTCAACTGTCCAGATTTTCACAGAATGTCTAGATTTTTGGTGCATACCTCATAAAATTTGGGGTTTTCTAGCAAATCACTGGGATGGTCTGAGGACTGAAGTCACTGACATACATTTGAGTTTCAGACTTCAAATCCTTCAGAAAATGTATGTTAACACAAACCCTGTTACTACAGCAAATTTCTAAGTTTGTAAGACCAATATTTAAAATCTGTCCCTATTTTGGGGCCTTTGTCCCCCCACGTTGTCAGACTTTGTTCAGATTTTTTGCTCTAAGAAGGTTGAAATGCATGCTCCAACTTGATGTTAGGTAACAGAAACTGCATGCAAATCACCTGACAGGCTGCTGCTTCTAGCAGAGGCCTGTCATCCCCATACAGCAGTTGTTAAACTACACATTAAAGTGAGGAAATGCCATAAGGTGTAACTGCCTTATCCACAACTGGGGAGTAAGACTTTAACCTGGGCTAGTTAGAGAAACAGCCAGGAACTATTTTCTTTTTATTTTAGAGTCTCACCTTGTAACTGTACATATGCACAGTAGTAATAGCAGAAATGTATGCCCTACTTTGCTTGCCTTTTTTTGCTGCATTAACTTGTATATATCTCTGAAGAATTAGTTTACCTTTTGTTAATTAAAAAAACAAATATATTGTCGCAAAAGTGGGAGACCTGCAGCCCAAAAGCCACCAGCATGAACTGCCCCCTGAAACAGGCACTGAAAATTCTATCTCACAAGTAGTTAATGACAGCAGGACAAAAGGGTTACAACCAGTTTTGAACTGTGAAGAAAATGGGGTAAAGACCAATGTCACCCATAAGACAACCAGATGACATTGGAATGTCATGGCTTTAGATTACATACAGAAAATTAAAGACATTAAGATTACTCTCAAATCTAATTAGAAAATACTCCAGGGTAACTGTGACACATTTCAAATAGCGGGCAATGAACTACAACATAAAACGTGTTTTAGGAAAAAAAAATAAGGAAAATCAAAAGAGTGATAGCCGCAAGCCCGAAGAAACATTTACGTGTGACATATGCCCCCCCGTAATGCTGTATGGTCAATGATGCTTCAAACGTTCATTGATACCCAATGGTTCAATTTGTACCACTACAAAGGAGGGGTTTATCTTGCTATTTTTTTTTTATAGCTGCATGGTGTTCTGCATTACTAGGACATCTCATAAGCTGCCACACAGAATTTACACTTTTAAGGGGAAAAAAAAAACAAGTTGAGAAATGCTCTGTGCAGCCATTAATCAGTATGTCAGAAGTTAAGTTCTTTGTCTTGAAGCAAGTGGTGTTAAAACAGCAAAGGAGGAGACTTTTATTTTAGTTTTCACATTTGTTAATCAGGTAAGTACACTGGTTTGAGTGCAATTTTCATGTATGAATAAAGCCATGATGGCAATAAACGTAACAGTTGATAACAGCATACGATAAAACTCTTATTTACCTCCTAAGGAATGAGCAAGAAGCAGCAGTTAGAACTGCATATGGAATGTATGTGTATTTATTAAAATCCATGAAGAAACTTCATTATGCAAACAAAAGTGCTGACACACGAATGTTTTTGTAAATGTTTTGACTGGTCCTGGAGAAAATAAAAATAAATGCAAATCTGTTTCTATGGCTGTGATTTTTGTGTTTGGTATTTTTTAGTTTTTTTACTCAGTAGTAACATAAACATAACAACATGGTGTCAGTCTAGTTTTTTTCTGGCCAGTATATATATATATATATATATATATATATATATATATATATATATGTATATATATATATATATATATATGGGCCTACTTCATATGAATGAAAACCCATATAAACTAATCTGACAACACTGAGATGAATGTGCTGAAACTGCATAAAACTGAAAAGCTAAATCACACAAAACTGAAAATTGCTTCCCGGATATCTCAGACCACTCCATCAAACTATCATAATTACAAAACCAGAGAAAACCTTCTGGTATAGTTGTATTTTAAAATAACTCACCCTAAACCTCAATAACAATGTCCCAGAAGTGACACTTCCCATAATCCTTTTCAAACTTAAAGAAACATTAGTTAATTCTACATTTTAAAAATATTCCATTTTTAAAACCGTTACTACATCTAAAAGAACTCTAAACAAAGTCATTTCTTGGATCCAGCATAAATGAATACAGAAAATAACGCTGCAGTCATTTTTTCTTGTTAGATGACACACAACACTCAGAATTCAAACTAACTGCAAGTTCATCCTCTCCATTTAACTACCACACTACTGCTATGTATTAGAAACATACCTCGCATGCTGGTCTAAGCAGAACTGTTCATACCTAATTGATTAACAGCTGAAACGTGCCTGTTGTAACATGGAAAATATTACAAACATTTTTTTCCTTCCTTTTTGCAGGGGGGCAAGCACCCTTGCACCCCCATGTGGTGAGCCCCCCCCACAAATTAAATATACCAACTCCAACATCACACTATCTTACACGTAAGGAAGTCATTTTCAGTTATATCACATTTGGTCTTTTAAATTTTTGGTTTTATAGACTTTTCGCAAACTCATCTCGGTATTGTCAGATTCATTTATATAGGCTTTCGTGCATTTGAAGTAGACCCATATAAATATATATATATATATATATATATTATTTTTTCTCACAAAATGGCTGCACAGGCATTCACTTAACAGGTTTTAATTTTAAGAAATATTGACTAAAACCTGTCAGTGCACATCAGCTGGAAAACATACCACTGAAACATGAAGCTGCCCAAAGAGGACCTGCGTTAAAGTCCATTTTGGAGTTTCAGTGCAATTTGCTTCATTGGGTTTTGGTTGATATTGTAAAAGCCGATTCAAATCACATCCACTATGTTTATCTATCTATCTTTCTATATAGATACACATTAATCTCAAGCTTGTATGCACACATTAAATAAAAAATACACCGCTTCACTTGCTGAAGTTTCTCAAAGTAATCAATAATTCATAGTGCTGTCATTCTAAAAAACAACATAAAGTCAAAAGAAATGGAATAAAATGTCAGCATGTGTGGGAACACAGTGTATTCTAGAATAAAAAAAAGATTTAAAACAGTATTACAAAAAAATAATAAAACAGAAAAAATAAAGAACATAATGCACAATACAGGAAAATAGAATGCAATAACTTGAAAATGCAATACAATAGTGTGTAATTCAAAGCAAATAATGGAGAATAGTATAATAGGAATTTTTAAGCGAAACTAATGATACATATATATATATATATATATATATATATATATATATATATATATATATATGGATCTACTGCTTTTAGTCAAATTACATTTGGTCGAAAATGATTTCAGGCAGCCCACTTCACCGAAAATACATTTCACTGAATACCCATTTGGTCGAAAATGGAATATTGCCCCTGCCCCACTGTAGTGCGACCCTGGAGTGAGAATATAAAGTAAGGGGGTGTGGGGGGCACAGCCCCCCCACATAATTGCAATGTATGCACTATTATATACATGTGTGTCCATTAAAAATACATTGAAACATACGTCAGTAAAAACTAGTTGCAATATATATATATATATATATATATACACACACACACACACACACACACACACACACAAACATACATACATATATATATATATATATATATATATATATATATATACATACATACATATACATGCACAGACATACATACACACACACACACACACACACACACACACACACACACACACACACATACATATATATAAAGAATAAATATATAGATAATTTAATGCAGAAATAATATTGGGGTGATGAAAAGAGAGAAACCTTTAAGGCTTCCCAGACAAAAGTGAAATGCAATGACAAACGAGATTAAATGCTGTCTAGGACCAAGTAGGAGCAGGTGCCTAATTGGAAGCAATCTCTCATTAGCCTGAACTAGCAAATAAGAGCACTAGTGAAGTCCTCCAAAGTAAACTTAGATTCCAAACTGGCCACATCTACTAAAGACAGTCATATGGCCTTCTTCACATATGTCCACGTTCTTAATGGAAGCACTCAGATCTGCTCAGAACTGGTGGTCAAGGGCACCACATATACAAACATCGTAGATATAGCCAACCTGCTGGCAGAAAGGTTCAGTGAAAACATCACCCCTCTGTCCCCCATCAGTAAGTCAGGACATCCCCAGCACTTACCCCCTCCCCTTATCTCTAGGGAGCAAGTCATCACTGCCCTCTCAAAGGCAAAAAAATACAGCCTCCAAGAGACCCAATAACATCCCAGGCTGCATCCTACATGAACTCAGGAACTTGCAGCACCATTAGGCACCCTAGTCAACCAAAGCCGGAGTACTGGCTTCATCCCAGCCAAGTGGAGGACAGCCACTGTCATCCCTTTGCACAAAGATGGAGCATCCACTGATCCAGAAAATTATAGATCCATCAGCCTAACTAGCCTGATCTGCAAGGCCATGGAACAGATTATCATGGACCTCATTAACAAGGACATTGGCTACCTCCAAACACTGAATTCCACACAGTTTGGTTTTGTCAAGGGGAGGTCATGCCTGTTAAATTTGGTTTACTTCTTGGAGACAGTCTACAAAGCCATGGATGAAGGGAATATGGTGCACACTACCTACCTTGACCCATTCAAAGCCTTCAATACTATTCCTCACTCAGGTATAATAGATAACTCTCTCAACCAGGCATCAATCCGTATGTTACCAGATGGGTAGCAAACTGACTCACTGACAGAATCCACCTAGTCAAAATAGGGGAAGCCACCTCAGGTAGTAAACCCGTAATGAGTGGTATACCCCAGGGATTGGTCCTGGGGCCATTGTTGTTTGGGATATACTTTTCTGAGGTGCAGGCCAAAACCAGTGGGCTATAGCTGACCAAGTTTGTAGATGACTGCAAGCTGGGTGCTATCATCAATTCTCATAGTGATGTGGACATCCTCCAAGAGGGTCTCACCCAAACAAATGATTGGTGCCAGAAACATGGCCTCAAACTGAATTCCAAAAATGCATCATCCATTTTGGGGAGAGTGACACCACCACAAATTATCACATTAATAACAATGTCCTAAGCAAGCAATCAGTCATGAGGGACTTGGGGACCCAGGTTGATAGCAAACTGACTTTTGACAACCATATTGCCTCCGTTGTACTGAAAGCTGTCTACATATGTGGGCCACCTCATTAGTAATCCCTGTATTCTTCCTTTATAAGACCCATTATTGAGTACAACACCTCTTTCAGCATGTGCCTCACAAAGCACATGCAGAAGCTGGAGAGACCAGAGAGATTCCTCACCAGGAGAATCCAAGACCACAAACATCTACCCTACACACATAGGCTAAAAGCCCTGTCCCTCTACTCAGTCTCATACAGACTCCTCAGAGGTGACCTCTGTCTGGCATACTAAGCAATCTCAGACCCCGCCTTGATGGGACTGCTGCATATCTGCAAGTCAAGCTCCACTCGAGTATCCTGCAGGTGTGACCTCAACCTGGTCTGTGACATCAATAGAACTTGTTGGCAGGACAGATTTGTGTCCCACAGACTCCCTCTCCATGTAAAGCAGAGTACCTCATTAACCCTTTTTAAGCACAACCATGACAACTGGATGGGGAATGGAAAATACACCCCTACGATTCCACCTGTGTCTCTGCTGGACAGGGGCATCAGGAGCTGACTTGTTGGAACATGGGCTAAATTCTTGGCTACGCCTGTGACGGCCTCAGGGCCAATAGCCTAGTAACTTCCTATGATCCTGTCACAAAAGTAAATATTGCCAGCCCAGCTATCTGGAATTTTGTAAGAAAAAATTATGTCATTTGTGAATATTAATATGCCTTTCTGTAAATGCACTAACATTCATAATTCACAATGAGGCATGGTTATTTTAGGAGGGAGGGGTGGACACAATTAGCTTCAGTAAATCACATGGTTTCTCTGATCCATCAGTCATCATTTTACCTTGTGAATGAAACTTCATGGTCAACTTACACTTCTTGTACAGATCTTACTTCCTGTATTAAAATCCCTACTGCACAATCATCCAGATCTCCGAATCAAAAACTGAGCTAGTGGAAATGTATATCTAAGGAAGTATCATCAGAATACACATGGCATTAAAGAGGAATAAACAGCACGACTCTGGATAGATACACAATTTACTTCTGCTAGGCTATGTGTTGATTAGGCTATTCCTAGCAAGATATATCAAATCTACTGATAACAGAAGTACAAAACGTGAAGCAGTTTTTTAAGCATTTCTTTTTTGGGAGCAGTGAGCCCACAGGAGACTGTAAATGTCTTCAAGGAACCTATTTTCCAGGCATAAGATTTATGAAAGTCCATAACTGTTAAGAACAAGACACAAAACTAAGCAGGTAAAGTACACAATTATAAACCACAAGAAACAGATGAAGTGCTTATCCAGCCACTGATTATAAGCTTGATGTTACACTCAACTCCCCTCCTGATATGCAAAAGCTACAAAGTGAACAGCTTTTCATGTTTTACAGCTTTTCTGTCTTGTTCTTTACCGAAAAGAGCAATTTCAGGATTTGCATAGCTTGCTGCAAAGTTATACATGCTATTCTTTTGTTACTGTTAGGAGACCTTGGATTACAACAGTCTTCATTTGAGTAGGATTGCTTTGTTCAATGAATGGATATGCTACAGTGA
>NC_056746.1:1264018389-1264020889 GCF_019279795.1 Protopterus annectens
GTATGTACGGACAACTCTGGATGTATTCATTCAGGTAAGGTGCCCTTAATTTACAATGTTTATTTTTATTGAGTTTGTGCTTTCTATTTGTGTATGGTGCTTGAGTTTGTGCTTTTTCGTTTTATTTGTGTATGGTGCTTGTGCTTTATTGGAGTTTGTGTATGGTGCTTGTGCTTTATTGGAGTTTGTGCTTTATTGGAGTTTGTGTATGGTGCTTGTGCTTTATTGGAGTTTGTGCTTTATTGGAGTTTGTGTATGGTGCTTGTGCTTTACTGAGTTGTGCTTTACTGAGGTGTATGGTGCTTGTGCTTTATTGGAGCCCAGCCTACTGAGTGTGTATGGTGCCTGTGCTTTATTGGAGCCTGTATGGTGCTTGTGCTTTACTGAGCCTGTGTATGGTGCTTGTGCTTACTGGAGTTTGTGTATGGTGCTTGTGCTTTACTGAGTGTGTGTATGGTGTGTGTGCTTGTGTGTGTGTGTGTGTGTGTGTGTGTGTGTGTGTGTGTGCGTGTGTGTGTGTGTGTGTGTGTGTGTGTGTGTGTGTGTGTGAAATCCCAGGTGCTTATGGTGGTGGTAGGAATGCCTCAGGCTTGAACCCTGTACCCTGTATGCAGGTGTTAAAGACTTGAGTTCCCTACCCACCACCATTTGTAAAAATTTCAGATTTTTACCTCATATTCGATCTGATCTGTTCCTCATAATATCTGTGGTTTGTAAATGTTGCAATGCTTGATATTTGATGGTGTAGTAGTAGCATTGTTGCCTCACAGCTGCAGGTTCTTGGGTTTGATTCTTGGCTGGGGTTCCTTCTTTGTGGGTCTGTATCTTCTCCCTGTGTTTGTGTGGGTTTGCTTTTGTGCCCTCCCATGTTACAAAGACATGTCTGCATTATTTCTTCCTGGGCCTCTGCTGAAAATTTGTTTATTTGTTCCAAGTCAGACTGTCCTGATTAAAAATGTTAAATAAAATTGATAGGCATTTGAATTTCAGACTTAAGGGTTTCTGAATGTTTAATTCCTTGTGTATTTGATGGTGCAGTGGTAGTATTGTTGCCTCACAGCTATAGGTTTTCTGGTTTGATTCTTGGTTGGGTGGCTTCTGTGTGGAGTCTGCATCTCCTGCCTGTGTTTCTGTGGATTTGCTCTGGTGCCCTGCCATTTTACAAAGATGTGTCTGCAGTTTTAATCCTCATGCCTCTGCTGAAAATTGTTTTTGTTCTGTCCGCAGTAAAATTGACAGGCATTTGAATTTCAGACTTCAGGTTTCTGAATGTTTAACTCCTTGTATAATTGATGGTGCAGTGATAGTATTGTTACCTCACAACTATAGGTTTTCTGGTTTGATTCTTGGTTGGGTGGCTTCTGTCTGCATCTCCTCCCTGTATTTGTGTGGATTTGCTCTGGTGCCCTGCCATTTTACAAAGACGTGTCTGCAGTATTAATCCCTGCATCTCTGTTGAAAATTGTTTTTGTTCTGTCCGCAGTAAAATTGACAGGCATTTGAATTTCAGACTTCAGGTTTCTGAATGTTTAATTCCTTGCAGATTTGATGGTGCAGTGGTAGTATTGTTGCCTCACAGCTATAGGTTTTCTGGTTTGATTCTTGGTTGGGTGGCTTCTGTGTGGAGTCTGCATCTCCTCCATGTGTTTGTGTGGATTTGCTCTGGTGCCCTGCCATTTTACAAAGACGTGTCTGCAGTTTTAATCCCTGCTGAAAATTGGTTTTGTTCTGTCCGCAGTAAAATTGACAGGCATTTGAATTTCAGACTTCAGGTTTCTGAATGTTTAATTCCTTGCATAATTGATGGTGCGGTGGTAGTATTGTTGCCTCACAGCTATAGGTTTTCTGGTTTGATTCTTGGTTGGGGTGGCTTCTGTTTGGAGTCTGCATCTCCTGCCTGTGTTTGTGTGGATTTGCTCTGGTGCCCTGCCATTTTACAAAGATGTGTCTGCAGTTTTAATCCCTCGTCTCTGCTGAAAATTGTTTTTGTTCTGTCCGCAGTAAAATTGACAGGCATTTGAATTTCAGACTTCAGGTTTCTGAATGTTTAATTCCTTGTATAATTGATGGTGCATTGATAGTATTGTTACCTCACAACTATAGGTTTTCTGGTTTGATTCTTGGTTGGGGTGGCTTCTGTCTGCATCTCCTCCCTGTATTTGTGTGGATTTGCTCTGGTGCCCTGCCATTTTGCAAAGACGTGTCTGCAGTATTAATCCCTGCATCTCTGCTGAAAATTGTTTTTGTTCTGTCCGCAGTAAAATTGACAGGCATTTGAATTTCAGACTTCAGGTTTCTGAATGTTTAATTCCTTGCAGATTTGATGGTGCAGTGTTAGTATTGTTGCCTCACAGCTATAGGTTTTCTGGTTTGATTCTTGGTTGGGGTGGCTTCTGTGTGGAGTCTGCATCTCCTGCCTGTGTTTGTGTGGATTTGCTCTGGTGCCCTGCCATTTTACAAAGACGTGTCTGCAGTTTTAATCCCATGCCTCTGCTGAAAA
>NC_056746.1:1264033389-1264100889 GCF_019279795.1 Protopterus annectens
TAGGTGGGTTCTATCAGTGAGCCAGTTGGCTACCCATCTGGTAAAATATAGATCGATGCCTAGTTGAGAGAGGTTATCTATTATTCCCAAGTGGGGAATAGTGTCGAAGGCTTTGGCCAGGTCAAGGTAGGCAGTGTGCATGGTTTACCCCTCATCCATGGCTTTGGTGACCGTCTTAAAAAAGTAGACCAAATTTAACAGACATGACCTCCCCTTGACAAAGTCAAACTGTGTGGGATAGAGTGTTTGGAGGTTGCCAGTGTCCTTGTTCATGAAGCCCATGATAATCCATTCCATGGCCTTACAGCTCAGGCTAGTTAGGCTGATGGGTCTATAATTTCCTGGATCAGTGGACACTCCACCTTTGTGTAAAGAGATGACAGTGGCCGTCCTCCACTCAGCTGGGACAAAACTGGTACTCGGGCATTGGTTGAATAGGGTGCCTAATGGTGCTGAAGTTCCTGCCTGAGTTCATGTAGGATGCAGCCTTGGATGTTATCAGGTCCCGTGGAGGCTGTATTTTTTGCCTTTGAGAGAGCAGTGATGACCTGATCCCTAGATATAAGGGGACAGGGGCAGGTACTGGGAATGTCCTGATTTACTGATCGGGGGGGGGGCAGAAGGGTGAAATTTTTGCTGAATCTGTCAGCCAGCAAGTTTGCTATATCTATGGCATTTGTATATGTGGTGCCCTTGACTACAAGTTCTGAAGGGTTCTGGTTGCTACCTTTGAGATTACGGACATATGTAAAGAAGGCCTTATGATTCCATGTGATTCTCTCTATATACATACAGTTTCCCTATGTCCTCTCAAAAATCCTGTACTTTTCTCTGTGTAGTGGTCACTTCACCTTGTTTGTACCCTCTCCTCAAAAAATTGTTCCCCATGGTTTCAGTCGCTTCAATGAACTCTTCCCCACGGGTATGACATTAGGTTGAATTAGGAGACTGTGTTTGGAGAAATACACACTGCCCTCTATTGGAAGGAGTGATGGAAGAATAGTATTCTGCATAGATCTAGTATGCACCCTGGGCAAGTTCATAGGAATGTCCTAAAGGGGCAATTCCTTAGAGCATCCAGACTTCATACAATATTTTGAGGAGAGGGTACAAACAAGGTGAAGTGACCACTGCACAGAGACAAGTACAGGATTTAAGAGAGGACATAGGGAAACTGTATTTATATAGGGGGAATCACATGGAAGAGTTTTCACACAGAGAGGATGGTAAGTATCTTAGAATGGTCCTCACATACTCAAGTGACATCAAGGGGATCTGCAATGTGATTAGGAACAACTGGAAGATTCTGATGTCAGTTGAGGAGATAAAGGGATTGTAGGGGAGGGCACCTCACTTCACCTTTGGAAACAACCATAACCTTAAGCAGCTTCTATGTGATAAAAATGGGAACTGTCATTCTGTAGTTTCACAAAGAAAAGGCACCTGCCCATGTTGCAGATGTACTTATTGTAAATTTATTTTTAAAGGAAATGTATTTTTACATACGCATCAGAAGAAAGAATATTATTTTGATAGGTATGCAGATTGTACCAGTAGGAACATAGTGTATGTGGCTATTCGTGGCCTCTGTGACTCCTTTTATATGGGTAAAACCATGAGACAGCTAAAGGAGATTATGTCCAAACATTTGAGGGACATAAGGCAGCAGGATGTAAAAAAATCCTTTTTAAGCATATTAAAGAGAACAAATTACATTATTTTTATTTTAGGGTGATGCAGAGTATAGGTAATAACAAAAGAGGGGGAGATGTTAATAATTTAGTAGAGAAAGCAGAAATGTGCTGGACAGGCAGATTGCAGGCATACAAATCTCCCAGCCTCAATGCCTACTTACCAACTAAACCTGCTCTGAAAGGGAAAAGGCTTAGGAGGTATGTGTGAAATCTTGACAAAGAGGGTCTGTCACTGAATTAAGTTTTGATTGGGTATGTTTTAGTATTTAAATGTTTTTTTAACTGACTTGTTTTATATGGATCTGATGAAGGATTGGGAGATCTGAAAGTGCTTATCCCAATAAAGAAAATCTTCTATTTTACTGGTGTCGTACATTTTGTTACCCTGGCTGTGGTGACTGTGGTAATTATTTTGTTGCTTGGATATTTCATGTTACACAGTTCTTCAGTGGGAGGCTTCCTACTTTTGTCTTTTGTTCTTCTTTGTTTGGAAGCAGAACTACACATGGCAGAAGGGTTATCTAGCACAGCAGTTGAGTTGGATTATCGACCATGGACCAATGGTATGAATGAGACCATTGGAATGGACTCTGAGCAGCACTGATGGTACTGCACTACTGAATACTTCCCGGTGCATGGCCAAGAAGGGCATGAATAAGGGCTTACTATGTCTTAATGTGAATCCCCTGTTGTGCCTTGACTTAAATACAGAAACTAACCATAGCCCTGAGGATCATTTTGTTCACAGTGCTTTTATATGCAGCACCAGAGACCTTGAGAACAGCCTGTTTGACTTAAAGAGGCTTCAGTGGCAATGTCTCCATTTGGATTTGTGCCTACACTACAGGATTGTTCCTAGAAGCGTACGGATTTTGGTTATGCCGATGCAGGGCTGAGCACATCCAAATCTATTGAAGGAATGGCAGAAGCTTAACCTAGAAACAAGCTTTGGGTACATGAAGCTTCTGATTAAGTATTTTGAACCAAGGGAACAAGAGTTGATTGATTACATTGAGTGGAAGCAACAGGAAATAAAAGGTACTTTTACTACTGATTTTCATGTTGATAAAATTAATGATATATATTTAAAAGTGTAAATCCAAACGATGACCAAGAAAGGTAAAACAATAAAGCACAGAACGGCCTCTTTGCTTTATTGTTTTACCTGTTTTACCTTTCTTGGTCATCTTTTGGATTTACAAGGTATGGCTTGGTGACCTAGTGATTCTTAGTTTTATATATTTAAGTGTCTGTTTTTGATAACAAGACAGAACAACAAAAGTTGAGAAAACTAGAAAGAGACTATGCTGATTTTTGCAAAAGGGAAGTATTTGCATGGAAAAAGCCTGTACTTGAAGGGGTGAGGAGATAAACATCTGCATGGGTGAATGAGCATATAGCAAACAACCTACAAACTGAGTTGCATAGTGAGGTTCAGACTCACTCTGGAAACTTTCACACTTCTGTGAGCGAGACTATGACAATGTTAGATACCACTGTAAAAGAACAGCAACAGAATGAACATCCCGGTGTGTCAGGTGCTGGAGCGAGACCTAAGATAGCTACTGTTTCTAATAGTGTTTCTAAAATGTTTTTTTCTTTCATTACCCCTAAAAGTGAGGGAAGTATGGAAGGGGAAAGCGATGAGGTCTCTGAGCTGGGGGCGGCATCCCTCAGAAGACAGAGGAGTCAAACATTAACATCAGCCTGTGAAGAGACATTCATTTTTAACTTATCAAGTTTTAATTTGACTGAAACACATGTTAAAGTTTTGAATAAAGGTTTACAGTTTGTTCTGGCTGTTAAATCAAAAATAGAGGATGTTCTATTGAGTCTTAGATTGTTTGGTAGGGGAGTAATGTTAAAGAATATGTATAAAAATTCTGTGGATACTGAGCTTTCCCGGTTTAAAAAACCTAGTGTTTGTCCTCAATACAAGGCTATTTTAGACACTTTTATTAGTGTATGAGAGAGAGAGAGATCTCCACTTTGTATGGAGAATTTAGATGTCATTTGTATAATGTTACTCAGGAGGAGAGGGTGATACTGAAAGATCTACAGGATAACACCGAAATTGTTATAAGACTGGCAGATATAGGGGGAGGGGGTAGTGCTCATGGACAGGACATATTACCCCCAGAAAATTAAAGCTCTTTTAGAGAATGATGATGCATATGAATCTATTACAATTGCACAAATGAAAAATATTAAAACTAGAGTAAGGCTTATTCTATATGCAATGAAAGAAGGTTGCTTAATAACTGAAGAGCTTTTTAATTATTTGCATGTTATGCACCCTCTCATCCCCATTTTTAAATGTTTATCCAAGGTGCACAAAGATTGTACTCACCCACCAATGCGCCCCATTGTAGCTGGAACTGGCTGGACAACAGAACCAGCATCTATATATGATGACAGCAACCTAAAGGGCTTACTTGGGTTAGCGCCAGCTGTACTGAAGGATTCATAACATTTCCTTAAAGATTTAGGGCTGCATAAAAGGACAGTAACCATGGTGGTTGTTTGATTATGTTGACGATGGATGTAAAAAATCTATTCACCGTAATACTGAATATTTATGGTTTAGAAGCATTGGAAACATTTCTTAGAAATAAAAGTGAGTATGATCGTAGAAAGATAGAATTGTTATGCACCCTGATGAAATGCGTCCTTGAGAACAATATTTTCATGTCTGAAGATGATTTATACTTGCAGAAAGGTGGTGTGGCCATGGGCATCCTATGTGCCAACACCTATGCTAATATTAAGAACCAAAAACAGCAAAAACCAATGACACCAAAAAGTCAAGGAGATCCGACCAAGCAGGAAGTTGTGCCAGCAAACACTCAACCCAGACAAAGGCCAAAATCCACACTGTGCAGATAGTGTGTTCCAAAATGAAACCGACAACAGCAATTAATAAAATAGCAGGTTTATTGTGCCAACCCAAAACGAATTTATCTAGGTTTCGTCCGTGTGAACAAACTTCATCAGAATACCCAGAATACCTAGGTAAATTCGTTTTGGGTTGGCACAATAAACCTGCTATTTTATTAATTGCTGTTGTCGGTTTCATTTTGGAACACACTATCTGCACAGTGTGGATTTTGGCCTTTGTCTGGGTTGAGTGTTTGCTGGCACAACTTCCTGCTTGGCCGGATCTCCTTGACTTTTTGGTGTCATTGACCTATGCTAATATGGTGTTGGCACAATGGGAAGAGTGCTATGAGTTTGGCAATTACCAGTTCCATGCATGTATTCATTTCTATAAATGGTTTGCTGATGAGGATTTATTTTATGGGGAGGGAGTCTTGAACAGTTGCATGCTTTTGTTGCATATTTAGAAGCTACCACTGATTTTTTACGCTTCACAATGCAACTTGGTACTGAAAGCATTGATTTTCTTGACATTAGACTGAAACAGGACACTGTATCTGTGGAAATGCACACTGCCCTCTATTAGGAGTGTTGGAAGAATAGTATTTTGCATCAATCTAGTATGCACCCTGGGCATGTTCATAGGTATGTCCAAAAGGGGAGAATTCCTTAGAGCATCCAGACTTCATACCCGAGGAGAAGAGTTTACTGAAGCGGCTGAAACCATGGGGAACAATTTATTGAGGAGAGGGTACAAACAAGGTGAAGTGACCACTGCACAGAGACAAGTACAGGATTTAAGAGAGGAAATAGGGAAATGGAATTTATATGGAGAAATCACATGGAAGAGTTTTCATACAGTGAGGATGGTAAGGATCTTGGAATGGTCCTCACATACTCAAGTGACATCAAGGGGATCTGCAATGTGATTAGAAACAACTGAAAGATTCTGATGTCAGATGAGAAGATGAAAGGGATTGTAGGGGTAGTACCCCGCTTCGCTTTTAGAAACAACCATAACCTTAAGAAGCTTCTATGTGATAAAAATGGGAACTTTCATTCTGTAGTTTCACAAAGAAAAGGCACCTACCCATGTTGCAGATGTACTTGTTGTAAATTTATTTTTAAAGGAAATGTAGTTTTACATAAACATTGGAAGAAAGAATATTATTTTGCTAGGTATGCAGATTGTACCCATAGGAACGTAGTGTATATGGCTATTTGTGGCCTCTGTGACTCCTTTTATGTGGGTAAAACCACAAGACAGCTAAAGGAGAGGGTGTCCAAACATTTGAGTGACATTAGGCAGCAGGATGTACAAAAAAAAAACCTTTTTAAGCATATTAAAGAGAACGAAGGGCATTATTTTTATTTTAGGGTGATACAGAGCATAGGTAATAACAAGAGAGGGGTAGATGTTAATAATCTAGTAGAGAAAGCTGAAATGTGCTGGATAGGCCGGCTGCAGGCATACAAATCCCCAGGTCTCAATGCCTACTTGCCAATTAAACCTGCTCTGAAAGGGAGAAGGCTTAGGAGGTATGTGTGAAATCTTGACAAAGAGGGTGAGTCACTGAATTAAGTTTTGATTTTTTTAACTGGCTTGTTTTATATGGATCTCATGAAGGATCAGGAGATCCGAAAGAGCTTATCCCAATAAAGAAAATCTTCTATTTTACTGGTGTTGTACATTTTGTTACCCTGGGCATGGTGACTGTGGTAATTATCTTGTTGCATATATGTACACACACACACACACACACACACACACACACACACACACACACACACACACACACACACACACACACTTACAAACATATATAGCAATGTCTTTCGGCTTTTCCCAGTTAGGGGTCGCCACCGCAGATGACCAGTCTGCAAATTGATTGCCAGTGGTGTTTTTACAATGTTGAGTTGCCAGTCCAGAGCCTAACCTTCACAGAAGGCACACACATACACACATGCTCCTACCTGCATGTCTTTAAAACTCACTCAACCGCAGGGAGGACATGCAGACGCGGCACACAAGGCACTCCAGCTGAGAATTGAACTGGAGAACATCTTGCTATGAGGCGACAATGCTAACTTCTGCTGACACACACACACACACACACACACACACACACACACACACACACACACACACACATTTTATGTGAATTCCTGTCAAGTGCTTCAACTATCAAAAGTTTGAGCACTTGAAATACTACCAAAATACCACCTAAAAAGGTTGAAAATTCACTTTTTGAACTTTGCTGGATTTTGATTATGAAAGATCACAGTACACTTGGGATTGGGAAATTGCCCTTTCCCGATTGCAGTGTGATCTCAGAGAGGGTATACAATTAGTAAGAGGTCCGGGATGGCACAGGGTGGGTGGGGCTTGCACCCACAATTGCTCCTCACTCCGAATCTTGTGGAATCGGTCTTTTTTTCGATGTGTAAGGGCCTGAACTTTTGAAAGTTAAGCAACTTGACATTTACTCATACACACACACGTATAATATATGTATGTATATGTGTGTACTTGTGCGTGCATATGTATATAATGTATATGGGTCTACTTCTAAATTTCAGACTTTCAAAACATTGACTTACTTATGGTCAAGACCACATGATAAGTTTTGAAACTTCAAAATTTAAATAAAAAAAAAAAAATCCCTCACCCCCTGTTAATTAAATATACAAACTCCGAGATCGCACTACAGCAAGAAAAATGGTAAATGTATTGTTCCGCACTGTATGGCGATCTCCATTGAAAAGGTTCGAAGTTTTAAAACTTCAGTCTTATGGTCTCAGCCACAAAAAAGTCAACGTTTTGAAAGTTCGAAATTTAGAAGTAGATCTGCAAACAGCATGCTGCCGTATGTAGCAGTTTAAAATAAAAACAATACAAATACAAAATGGAAAAAAAGACAATAATCAATTTCTTCCAAGTAATTAGTGCAGTATTTGCCATAATGTAAAACGCAAAATATGGTAACTTAACACAGCTTCATTTAATTTTAAATGCAGTAGAAAAATGGAAGTTAATGTAGAAATACCAACTTCACATGGGAAAGGTACCTTTTTCAAAGAGCAAGTTTGCAGTAAAATTTGTGATTGGTGGTTTAAAATAACTCCGCTAGTATCATATAACTGTGGACTTAGATGAAATATGGCTTTCAAATAAACTTACTTTTTTTTCAAATAATATATTCAAACCTAGATGGAGCAAACAATCCTGGTGTTGACGCCTGTGGCAACAATTGCCTTTCAATGACAAGCTCGAAAAAGAGCTGCCACTATTGAAAGTAGTTACCTAAAGGAACTCATTCACAGATTCTTTCATTGTAAAAAATAAATATTTGACAATATTACAAAAGGCATAACAGTAATGCATTGTAGAAGATAAAGAACATAGTAACAGAATCATCTTTGTAATTAGTAGGCACACGCATTTCTTGTGAGACAATATGGAAGAAACAAGGTGTGTATGGCTGTGATTCGGAACTGCTTCGGAATAAAAAATTATGATAAGCCAGTTTCTGTAGTACAAAGGCAACATTAATACAAGTATGACTTAATATCTACAAGTGGTACATTTTATGCTAATGCTATCCTGATTTGGTACATAAAACAACATAAGGAAAAAATTAGAACTACTAGCAGTCCTGGGTTTCGTTGCTAGGCCTCCCCACCACCATTTATGTCAGCTAATATTTGCCACTCTGATTTAATATTTCATTACCTCAAACACCTCTGAACTGCCCTTGATGATACTAACTTCTAAAAAGAAGCTACTTGTCTATGAATATTCTTTACAAACACAGCCATTCCACATTTCCCCAGAAGTGGTAGTACAGTAATTAACCTTACAGATCCCTGCAGAAATATTCCAAGGGCTTCTTATGCACTGCCAGTCACAGCCAAGGCCTGGACTTAATGGCCAAAGCACTAAACATCAATACATAGAAGCCAGCAACTGCAGAAAACCTTGCCATCCCAGCTATGCAAGCTATGTGAAGTTGCATGTAGTGCTTTCACCTAACCAAATGATCGTATAGCATCCGTGTGGCTGGCTTCTCCACCAATCTCAATGGGACAGATGGACAACTAGTACTTATGGTGTTTATATCACTTACTATCCCTAGAGGGAAGCAAAATACCCAGACACACTGAGAAAACAGAAGGCATGATGGGAACAACATCCAAACACTGAAACTCACTTGGATGCAACATGTTTCATTCCAGTAGACATACAGCACCAAATGGCCAACCACACTGCAGCCCATATAGGCACTCTCAGTCTGCTGTAAACACAGCTTACATACATTCACTACAAGGAGGCAATCCTACAATCAAATTCATGTAAAAAAGGGTAATGTACATAATTAGATGACAATGTATGATGTTCTGACACGGTAACACCTCCTGAAGTAAATGAAACTACAAAATAAAACATCTCCATTAAAAATGGACAAAGGCCAGAGCAAACAGCACTGCAGCCTGCAACGTCACTCAGGCTTACTGTGAATATAGCTAACTTCATTCAGTACAAAGAAACAATGTGGTAATTCTACAATCAGATCGACGTAAACAGGTTAAAACGGATTACACAGTTAGATGACAATCTAGGATATGCTGACAAAACTGCTCAGCAAGAAAACGAAGCAACATATAACATCCCCATAAAAGGCCATGTTGCACCTTGAAGTGTGGGGTGTCCATTACGATGGCATGCCATTATATACATCCACAAAAAATTCATTAATTTCAAAATTATATATGCATACCAATATATGGATATAGACAGGTTTGTTGTTACTTTGATCATTAGAGGAAGGTTTGCCAGTTGTGGAAAAACACTGCAATAAACACACCCAAATGTGACTTGCTTGATTACACTTGTATCAGTGTCCTCCACTTTGATACTCAGTGCTTTAACCAGTAACACCAAATTACCAATAAAGAAAACATAAAGCAAGCTGCTCCCTTAAACTAGATGTTATACTGAATTTAAGATCATCGTTGAGCTTTTTCTCATTTTCTTCCGTCTTTAAGGTGTCATGGGAGTCGCTGACAGGCACCTATCACCTTAATAAGATGCAGCCCTCAGTTTCTTCTGTTATATACTGGATGATGCCAAGTTTTAGAACAGGTAACAACATTGATCATCTAATAAACCAATAGGAAAGAGGTAGAAGCTACTGACTCTCTGCCAGATCAAGGTATGAAGTGACTTACTGGGGTTCAGGCACCTAGGCAGCAAGACATTTCCCTGTGGTACATTTGACTGCGGACACATGGCTGAAGTGACAGCTGCAGAGAAATATGGTTGTTTGCAAATTTCCTGTGGGCAAAGAGATTCACATATTGCCATGCTCACAGCTTTAATAACCAAATTCATGGAGGCAGAAGAAGTAATGAGTGTTGTGCTCAGTGTACATACTTACATGACTACAACATGTTGAAGTGTGCTACAGCATGGAGGAAATCCTCCAGGCTACTGTAGTCACATTTATGCTCCAGTATGCGTTTTAGGTAATGTTCCCTAGAGAATGTAAAGGGGGTAATGGTCCACACATGCCGATTATAAAGGTACTGCTCATTGTGCACTGCATTTGTACTGCCACTGACATGCCCCCTATCCAGCCTGCTGCTGATGCCTGCCATATCGCCTGCTGTCTCATGTTCCCTTGGGGACCATGGAGATTGTTTTCCCCCTGTGACTTTGGTTGTTTTCCCCCTGTGACTTTGGTTGTTTTCCCCCTGTGACTTTGGTTCTTGAAGTTGTGGGCATGGCTACACATTTTTCTCTTTGCCCACGGGGAATTTGCAAACAACCATATTTCTCTGCAGCTAACTGTCACTTCAGCCATGTGTCCCCAGTCAAATGTACCACAGGGATATGTCTCGCTGCCTAGGTGCCTGAACCCGGTAAGACAGACTGAAAAGTAGCACCTCTTTTCAGGTATGACTCAGAACCACTGCTCTAGTTATAAGATTTACTTAGATTAGAGTCTTGTAATATTCATGTAGAAATGGTGTGTATTGAACTCCAGTCACCAGGAAGCAGCTCATTTGCAGTTCACTAACTAAACCTTCTAAACCACAGTGATAATAACAGAGGACTGTACAGCTAGAAAGAAGTTCTGAGAATGAAATGAATGCCTAGTTCTCTAGGAATGTTAAACCATTTTTTTTTCACAGTAAAAGAGCTGAACCAATACAAAGAATAAAAAGAAGGATAGTAAGGGCCAGGACAGCAGAGGCCTGTAAAAAACCTGCAATTCCTAGATGGATTAAGATGGAAAGGGAAGTTGTTGTTACTCTATACTAGCTGCAGTACTTGAGACAGTTAAACAGATTTGCAGCATCCTTTTGCCAGTTTATTTATGTAATTTAATGTAACCTGCTGTGTAACACAAGTAAAAAGAATAACTGATAATTTGGCTCTTCCTTTCCCTAAGGTCATTTGTAGGCATCCACATTTAGTATTATTTATTTCTAATTTCTCAGAATAAAGGTCTTATTGAAGATGTACAGATATTGTGCTTTTTTTTTTTTTTTTTTTGCTCAAGCCTTTAAACTCCTATACAGGCCCATTATGTATTGTGGGATGCAAAGAAACAAGCCAGTCATCAGTTCTGCAAGTATAAATAAAAAGATTATTGTTCCTACCAGCCTCCCCCATGCTTTATTTGCAAACTGGTGAAAAAGGAGCTTTCCTCTTCCTTAACTCATTCTACATCAACACAAATACTTGTTTGTTGCAGTGCTATATTTATGAGTCCACTTACAGCAAGAACAAACAAAAAAAATGACCATGTCTCAGCAAAATCACACTGATGTTACCTTTCCTAGCACAACTGTTAAGACTTGCTCCTTTATACCACTGACAAGCATGGCTTCTCTTTTATAGGTTCATAGGTGTGTACTAGGCTAATGGCCCTGGAGCCTTTACAAGCCTAGCCCATTAGGATTACCTTGGCATCGTGCCACCTGACCTTAGTTCCCAGTACCTCTGTCGAGTAGAGCCACTGCAGTGAACCCCAGGATGAATTTTCTATTTCCCATCCACTCATCAAGATTTGTCTTGAAGACGGCCAGTGAGGTGCCCTGTTTGACATATATGAAAAGTCTGTTCCATATTTATTATTTCATTGTGGCTGATTTGTGTAGAGATATTTAAGTTTTGAGAGCACTTGCATGCTTATTTGGTGACACAGTGTAGGCCACTCCTAACAGCTTTGCACTTGGTCAAAATACCATTTGTGTAAATATTAATAGTACACAGTAAGATTAGACACTCTTTGTTAAGGGTCTGATAAGGAGTGACTGGTGGCAGTAACAACTACCTTATAGTCTGGGCAGTAGGCAGCATAGCTGGTAAACCTGTGCCAGCCTTTCCCAGGTGTGTGTGTGTAAATCAAACCTCAAAGAGTGTGTGTCAGCTACTTTGGCAGGGACACAAAGCACTGGTTGGACAGACAGGGTGCTGGAGGTCTTAGCATGGTCACTCAGCTGAGATCTCAACTCTATAGCTATGCCAGTGGGCAGTCTTATTGGGGATCTGGAGAAAGAGTGAGAAACCAGTACCGGACTGACTTTGGTCTTGGTGTGCTCTTAAGGGAAATTGCATTTGATGCAGAGAGCTGCATCTGGAAATAGTGTGTGTGTACTTGCTATCATCCCAGTGAACGTCCCCCACTGTTGCCAGTGGTGAGGATTGGGGCTCCTTGATTACTGGTCTAATAGTGGGGCATCACAACCCTCTCTGGTTGTGACCCTCAATCCCATCAGAGAACCCCCCCCCCACAAGGCAGCCGACAACTATCCCATCACAAAAACAACCTCTTCCTAGGATGTCACACTCCATCACATCACAGAAACAACCCCTCCTAGGCTGCCACATTACATTCCACTATAGAAACAACCACCCTTCAGGGCCTCCAGCCCCTCCCCATCACAAAAACAAACCCCAAAACTGCTACCCACTACCCCACAGAAACAGTCCTTTCCAAGGCTGTTAACAGCATTTTGCAGTCACAGAGCATACAAGTGTTATGCTGGAAGTGTTTGTTGAGGTGACAATTCAGCTGTGCGTGACTGTAGTTTGGTTAGATGCAGAAGCTAGTAACCAGTGCCATCTTTTAGTGTGATTATAGTTTGATTTGATGCAGAATCTGGTAATCAGCATGAGTGAATCTGAGCTGCTCAACTGAGCAGTCATTTCTGTCAGCAGACAATGATGACAGGTATTCTTGCTTACTGGGCTTACCTGATGTACAGTTAACATATAACAACATATGGCAAGAGTGCAAAGCATAGTAACTCTGTGTACCTTTTGGTAGGACAAACACCTGAGATCCCCTCTAACTATGCACAGCAGTGTATCTCTTATGTACAGCTACAATGCAAGGTGCCCAGAGGAAACCATACAAGTACAAGGCAGGACAGTACACTGAAACCCTTAATCACATTTGGCAGTTGCACATACACACACACACACACACACACACACACACACACACACACACACACACACACACACACACACGTGACAGCAACCCACATGGTGCTGCAAGCAAGGGTTGGATAGACACAGCAAGAACAGTGGCTCTTACTATTACCACAGAGGTATGAGCAATGCAATTCAGGGAATTAGAGGCACACTGTGCTGGTAATCCATTCCTGCATACTGCTGCCCACTGCATCTCACTGAGGCTCCATACACTGCCAATAACATGAAAGAATAAGGAATCCTACTATATTACAGACCAGTAATGGCTAGAAATTCTATAACTACATCCCTGTGCTGCCTGTGGAAGCAGTCACTGTGTTGCTGTGTTGCAACAGAACTGATGGGTAGTACACAGGGACACAACAGACCTTATCAGTGGATTTGGCACTACATGCTGAACAGACGGAATTCTGATATCAGTAAAGAATGAAAGCAGTAAAATGTATTAATTAGTTGTATCCCATCTATTTCTTGTAGTGCCTGGTTTAGTTTTTTTAGTTTGGTGTTGGCACTTTTTCGGTGGTTTTTGCTTTTTTCTTTTAGATATCTTTGATCACTCCTGGAATACACTGTAATCCCCTGCCCATCTCTTACTCAAGTGCACTCTCCTCACAATGACTGAATACCTAGCAGTGCTCTGGAGCCAAGGACCAAGCACCAGTAGACAGATATATAATCATGGTCTTCTTCCCTCACTGTTGCAAGATACCCAACTACCTTACGCATCCCTGTCTCTCAGGATGATGTCTACCTTACACATCTCTGTCTGTCCAGGTATCTATCTTACACATCTCTCTCTGTGCAGGTATCCATCTTACACATCCCTGTCTGCCCAATTATCTGTCTTACACATCCCCAGGTATCTGTCTTACACATCTCTGTCTGCCCAGGTATCTGTCTTACACATCCCTGTCTGCCCAGGTATCTGTCTTACACATCCCCAGGTATCTGTCTTACACATGTCTGTCTGCCCAGGTATCTGTCTTACACATGTCTGTCTGCCTAGGTAATTGTCTTACACATCTCTGTTTGCCTGGTTATCTATCTTACAACGCTCTGTCTGCCCAGGTATCAAATTATTTTAAATATCTTGGTCAGAGCAGGTATCAAACTATCTTACACATCTCGGTCTGGCCAAGTATCAAACTATCTTACATATCGCAATCTGCCCAAGTATGTAACAATCTTACACATCTCAGTCAGAACAGGTATCAAACTATCTTACACACTTTGGTCTGCCAAGGTATTGAACAGTCTCTGTCTGCCCAGTTTGAACTACTCATTTACATTACTCCTAAGCTGCCATTGAAGAGCACTCATAACAGGCAATTAAATTGCATCTCACTGGACTACTTTGGGAGTACTGAAGGCCCCTTACACCACACTACTGTGCAAACCAAAACAACAAAAAAAAGGCACAGTGAGCTAGCTCCGTAGCAGCATAAGGTGCTGGAGTCTGGCATATGACCTAGGTAAGGTGAGACTGATTAGTAGACCAGGTGCTGAAGGATCCTACAGGGAGACTAGGAAATACGTAGCCATTGTCAGTTCACTGTCTTTGTGTGTGTGTGTGTGTGTGTGTGTGTGTGTGTGTGTGTGTGTGTGTGTGTGTGTGTGCGCACGCGTGCTAGGAAATGTAAGTGACACTAGGTGATTGTGTACATCTAAGAAATGATGCAGGTTATGTTAGGTGACTTTGTTGGACACTGGGGAACCTAGTAGGAATCATCAGTTTGCTAGGATTGCCATTTCAGCAGTTTACAGAGTTCACATGCAAGGACTAACCAATCAGTCTAAAGACCATTACAAACTTAGATAATAAACTGTATTCATAACTTCCCTATAGCCTCAAGAAGGCAGCACAAGGCAATCCAGGTGGAGAATTTGAGGCTGCTAATCCAATTACCTAAGTTTACCTTGAAAGTGGTGACAACACTGCTCTGACAGACATGTAGAGGAAGTTTACGGTGGGGACCATACTGGGAAATGGATTTACAAAGCCAACATGTCTCAGTGATCTATTGATGAAGATTTAGTTTCTTTAATCAGGTATTTAAGGAAGCCTTTGTTCACCTGTAGTTCCATTGCTGAACAAAGGCTTCACTTAATCAGGTATTAAAGGACACCTTTGTTCAGCAACGGAACTACAGGTGAAGGAAGGTTAGATCTTGACTCAAAAAGCTACATACAGATCACCATGAAAAAAATCTATAAAAGAGACTGACTACAGGGAGAAGGCTGCCAGTCCATTTGAGTAAAGGAGGGTCTTCAGGCAGTTTAACTAATTTTAGTTAAGAATTTCTGAAATCTCTGATGTGAGGTGAAATTTTTGACAAATAAATGCCAAATGGAGCACTGCATTCAGTAAAGGGTCTGAGAAGAGATGAGTAAAGGGGATTAAGACTTTTTGGCTCCATGAGAGTGATGCCATTAGAAAATCAGTTGATTCACACTGAAGGATTTCCAAACTGCTATAGAGACACTGTGGTCAAATGATAAGACTTTATCAGCAAGATTCTCTAGATCCTTTATGACGGTGCCTGTTTGGAGGGTGCATCACCCACATGGTACAATGTGGAAATTATTTTTTTTACCAATATGAACTATACTAAATCTTTTATAGTAATCAGCAAATCTGAGATGATTGTCCTTGGAGCAGTTGTTAACCCAGACTAATGTATATCAGGACAATTGTCAGTCAGTGGAACATCAAATAACAGCAAACAATTTACAGTTATCTGCAAAGCTAGATAACCATAGGTCAGAAGTGTTGGTCTGATGGTCTCGGAAGTAGATGCCCAACAGGAGAAGTCCTGGTACTGAAGCTTATGACATACCACTCGTAATTTTTCTGCCTCCTGAAATAGCATCTGTAACTCCAACCACAACAGTTCTTTTAGACTGTTAGCTATCTACCCAACATTATATGAACTTATATTCAGATGTACAAATCTGTCAATAATGTCTGCATGGGAAATAAACTATCTGTACTGCATAACCACTATCCACTGTTTTGATATTCTTTTTGAAAAAAAATAATGAGGTTAAGAATGCAGGACCTGCCTTTGACAAAATCATACATAACAAGGCTCCAATGTGAAAAATGATTTTCAGTTATAGATTAAACAATTCCCCTGCTATACACATGAGGCTAGTGAGATTAATGGGTCTACAATTACCAGGGTCTGTGGTTGTACTGCTCTTGTATAATGAGATCATGATGGCCATTTTCCAGGTATCATTAGCCAGGTAGACCACTGGGGGTGGTCAGCCAGTTTATAGACAGATATCCAAAGTCGCCCCAACAGAATGGTGATGGGGCTAATGGTGATTTCTGCTAGGAAATAAGATAGCTATTGCCAGTGCTTTTTTGTAAACAAAAAGGTGGCTGTGCACATAAGTTGCGTTTGGGTCAAACCCCCCCCCTCCCAAAAAAAAAAAATACTTATTTTTTCCTACAAATCCTCTTTCATGAAAAAATAAATAAATAAAATCTCTTTTTGAGGGCGTGTGCTGATGCCCTATCTCCTTTCCCTATTTGATTACACACACAGTGCAATTAACTAGTTTACAAAAAGTCAAAACAAGTTTCATGATTTTTGCAGTTTCTGTAATCGATGGCCATAAATCACAAAAGATGCATGCACCCTTTATGACATTCTGCATATCCATACTTCTACAGTGATTATTTGGATTTAACTTAAAACATTTATTTTACATTTCACAGCACAAACACTGATAGGGACCCGCTAAACAAAGCAATACAGTCTCACAATGAAAACAGACATACCATTAAAACTTCTCTTCCCCTGAAACCCACATTCACTGAAACAGCACCAAAACCCACATTCAAAGAAAAATGCATCTGGCCAGTGGCAGACAAAGTTCACCCTGGGCCACTTTCAAACCACAGGCTCTGTGCACACATATCCAGGACCATGCATGTGCTCTGATTCACCTTCCTGATTGTATTAAATTATATTCCTTATATATTACAACACAACGTGTTAGAGCATGCTTCAAACTTGCAGCCTTGAACACCCTTTCAGTAAGCAATGAAATAAAATACACAAAACAACAACGACAAAACTGACCAAATCAGAACACCTCCATCACAAAAGTCCACTCAAACGTCTGTCATCACAATCCACCAACATCAGCAAACATGCAGAATCTCTGCAGGAGCAAACTAAATCATCTAAATAATTCCACACCAAAGAGATCCGCAACTAATGACAAGGCTGCCGCTAGCAAACAACTCTACACTTCAGTGCCCCACCCACAAATAAAGAGTCTGTCGTCCTTGAAGAATAAATTGCCTATGTTACATTTAATTGGACAACAGACACAACACGGCTTCACTTCAAACAGCTACAGAACTCACTCGGCCCATGTGGTTGACCAAAATCCTACTACATTTAGATACAAGTGTGTGTGCGTACACATCTGCACACTTGTATGTACATGTCTATATTAACAGATTATGAAAGGTGTTCAAGGAAGCCACTAGCACACCTCTCTATGGTTTAGGCTAAAATCAATAAATAATGGCAGGTGTCTGAATTTCAGACTTCATATCCTTCAGAAAATGAAAGCTAATGCAAAGTCTGTTATTCTAGCATCTTTCTAACTTTATTAGAGCAATACTTAAAGTCTGTCCCTGATTTTAAGACTTTGTTCCTCCGTGTATTTTATATTTTATTTATTTATTTTCTTTGGCTGGGTTAATCCCATTAGACCAGTCGCCTCTTTTCAAGGGAAACCCAGGATGGTATTTATACTAGTAGGGGAATTTTACCAGGATATTGAGGAACTTCCCCTACTCTTGGCAGCAGGGGGAAGAGTTTGTGTGTTACACACCCTGACTTCCTGTTCCCATTCCAGGTGCAGAGGCGGCCCAGAGGAACAGGGAAAGAACATGGCTGTTGAAAGCCAAAGTATTCTGGAAGTGGTGTGTGTTGAAAATGGAGAAAAAAATGGTGGACTCACTATCAGAATTGTTTTCAGGTGATGTGGAAGCAGAGAAAACATTGTTGATGGTGAGGAGATTGGGAAGGAGAAGGAACTAAATGCAGTGGTGGAGATGGATTCAGAAGAAACGTTTCAGAAAAAACTGTTTGAAGTGGCAGAACTGACAGAAAAAAATCTGTTATTTCGACCCTTCAGTCAGGAGGATTGTGGGATGAGTATCTGGAAGAGCTAATTAACCAGAGTGAGCCAGAAAGTGGAGATGGCAAATCTTGGAGTGACATTAGGGAAAAAACAGGAGGAGGAGAAAAAGAGAAGGTTCCAGAAAAAAAAAGTCTTATGCTCAAACAGTGAAAGAAGGAACTAAGAAGACAGAGATTAAGAAAACAGAGAAAAAAAATTGTTGTTTATATAAGAAGTAAAAAAAGAAAAAGGCCTGGACTGATGTGAGGTATGGGACAATGTTATTGCAGCTTTGGAAGTAAAAGCGGAAGAGGTAAGAACTTTCATTTTAATTAACAAAGAAAGTTTTTGTGACTTGCTTTTTGAAACTGGTCAGGCCATGGAAAACTTTTTGGGGGCCTATGGAAAAAAAAGAAAGCAGACTTCCCGTGGTCAGAATATGTGGTGCAAGCCTTTTTCACGCAAAAAAAAAAAAAAAGGAAAAAAAAAGAATTTTAGGTCAATTTAGAACTGAAGTGGAAACAAAAGAACTGAATGAATATTTGTTAATAATATGTAAAGAAAGTGTTAGACACTACTAAAATCTATGATGAAAGTGGATTACGGACTGGGGGTTGGGAATGTCGCATATGTTTGAAAATGAAAAATGACAATTTAATACACATACTTAGTATTATTAATGTACATGGAAACAGAGATTTTGTAAGTTACAGAGTATGATGCCCCAGCACTGGCCCAGTAATCAAGGAGCCTCAATCCTCACCACTGGCAACTGTGGGGGCCGTACACACTGGGTGGATGACAAACACACACACAGTAAAGTGAAATTTTCCTTAAGAGCACACAGAGATCACAGTTAGTCTGGGGCTGGTTTCTCCCTCTTTCTCCAGATCCCCAATAAGATTTCACACTGGCGCAGCTATAGGGTTAAGATCTCAGCTGAGAGGCCAAGCCAAGACCTCCAGCACCCTCTCTGTCCAACCAGTGCTTTGTGTCCCCGCCCAAGTAGCTCACACTCACACACACTTTGAGATTTGGTTTATATAAAACATACACACACACCTGGGGAAGGCTGACACAGGTTTACTAGCTATGCCCCCTAAAGGGTTTCCAATCATACTGTGCAATGTTACTATTAATCCAAATTGTAGTCTGACCAAGAGCAAAGCTATTTAGGAGTGGCCTGTACAGTGTCACCAAATACATATGCAAGTACTCGTGTCTTTCGGCTTTTCCCGGTTAGGGGTCGCCACAGCGGAACTCCAGTCCGTTAATGATGTGCTTAAATATGTCTCACAGAAATCAGCCACAAAGATAGGTTTAAATATATTTAATAATAAATACTAAAAGAACAAGACAATACTCAGTACACAAACACATTTACTTCAGAGTTCAGAGTTCAAAATCATAGGAATTTAAAACAACATTGCAGGACAGTCTCAGATAACATCTAAACTAATCTTTACTATATTCCTAACTATATCTTAAAGAGTTAATGTGCCCTAAACAACGTACTTAGAGAGCAAGTGCAGATGTTGATGATGAGTGGATGTTCTTGCTAGGTCCAAGACAAAATATAAAATGCACAGTCTCTCACTGAGAGAGTTCTTAAATTAATATCACATTTTACTGCTGGGTTAGCTTGGATGATATCACTTTTTGTCACCTGATTTCAGTTTCCAGGCTAAAACAGAAACTAACAAAATTTAACATCTTTTTTTTTTTTTTAGGTTCATAGGATGATACTAGGCTATTGGTCTGGAGGCCCCTATAAGCCTAGCCAAGAATTTCACCCATGTTCCCTCAAAGTTAGCACCTGTCTCCCCTGTCCATCAGGGACACAGGTGGGATCCCAGGGGTATATTTTCTGATTCCCATCCAGTCATCCCGGTTCCTCTTAAAGAAGGCTAGAGAGATACTCTGCTTGACATGGCGAGGGAGTCTATTCTACAGATGGGGAAGTCTTTGGGACACAAATCTATCCCACCAACAAGTTCTATTAATGTCACAGACCAGGTTAAGGCCTTGCGTGTGGGTTGCGTGAGTGGAGTTTGTCTTAAGGATATGCAGCAAGACCATCAAGGCTAGGTCTGAAATGGCATTGTATGCCAGACACAGGTCACTTCTGAGCAGTCTGTATGAGGCTAAAAGCCCTGTCCCTCTACTCAGTCTATCTGTATAGGATAGGTGTTTGAGACAACGTATTTTCCTGGTCAGGAACCTCTGTGGTCTCTCCAACTGCTGCATGTGCTTGGCAAGGTACATGCCAAAGAGGGCATTGTACTCGATAATGGGTCTGATAAGGGAGGAGTACAGGGATGTTATAACCTTCTTGTTCCTGGATGAAATATCCTTATTTATGAGGTGGGCTATGTAGAAAGCCTTCTGTACAATGGAGGCAAAGTGGTGGTCAAAAGTCAGGTTGCTATCGACCTGGGTACCCAAGTCCCTCATAACTGATTGCATGCTTAGTACATTGTTATTAATGTGATAATTAGTGGGAATGACATTTTCCCCAAAGGGGATAATGACGTATTTCTTGGCATTCAGTTTTAGGCCATGCTTCTGGCACCAGTAATTAGTTTGGGTAAGGCCCTCTTGGAGGATATTCACATCATTAGGGGAATTTAAGACAGTGCTCAGCTTGCAGTCATCTGCAAACTTGATCAGCCACAGACCACTGGTTTTGGCTTGCACCACAGAAAAGTATATCCCAAACAGTAAAGGTCCCAAGACTGATCCTTGGGGTACACCACTCGTTACGGGTCTACTACTAGAGGTGGCTTTCCAGACTTTGACTGAGTGGGTTCCATCAGCGAGCCATTTAGCTACCCATCTGGTAACATATGGGTTGATGCCTAGCTGGGAGAGTTTATCTATTATGCCTAAGTGGGGAATAGTGTCAAAGGCTTTGGCTAGGTGAAGGTAGGCGGGTATGCACAGTCTTCCCCTCGTCCATGGCTTTGGTGACTGTTTCAAACAAGTCTATCAAGTTTAACAGGCATGATCTCCCTTTGACAAAACCTAACTGTGTGGGGTCATGTGTTTGGAGGTTGCCAGTGTCCTTGTTTATAAGGTCGTGTTAAATGTGTTAAAAATACAACTCTCTCAGATGTTTGCAGATCTTGGAAGTTGTAAAACAATAAAACGCTTTTACATTTGAAACCTTGTAATTATTTCTCTTTCAAAACAATATAAAAACATTGTGTCTGCTACTGAACTGAAACTGAGAGATAAAATATTTTGCTTATGGCCTAGCTATAAAGTAACTTAACCTCAACTATTCTTAAGTTTTGCAGGTTAATTTTCTATGTTCCAACAGGGTACGCTGTGGATACATTTTAGCACAGTACAGAACACACAGTTCTGCATAAATCATATCAATATGCACAAATGACACAGAATTATTTAAATAAAATTCCAGATAGCTGGGCTGGCAATATTTCCCCTATATCACCCCCCCCCCCCAAAAAAAAAAAAAAACTCAAGTTAATTTTTCAAGTGCCCCTTGAGAAACATTGCTTGAGAGGGTTGAGCTTATTTGGGAATACCTTACCCCATTACCTGTCTTGACAGCCCATCTGCGTTGGCATTGCTAACCCCACTGCAGTGCTGCACTGTCATATCATATGCTTGCAACCCTAGGCTCCACCTTTGTAACTTGGCATTTTGCTGGCTAGCTCAACATAGCCATGTTAAGGGATTGTGGTCTGTAACTACAGTGAATCTCCTTCCACACAGATGAGGCTTAAGTTTCTGCAGTGCCTGCACTATGCCTAGGCATCCCTTTTCTACAGCTGCATACCATTCCTCCCTGGGTTGGAGCCTATGATGGAGATATACCACTAGGTGTTCTTCTCCCTCGGATGGAAACCTGGCTAAGTACAGCCCCCACCCCATGGTTTAAAGCATCCACCTGCATAACAAATTCTTTGGTGTAATCTGGACTGGCTAACACAGTGATTCCTCCCAAAGCTCCTTTAAACTTCTGGAATGCCTGCTCACATGCTGGGGTCCACACTACCTTATCTGGCCTGTTTTTCCTTGTCAGGTCTGTGACAGGAGCAGCTATGGTACTATAATTGGGGACAAACTTTCTGTAGTACCCTGCTGTCCCGAAGAATGCCCTCAGCTGCTTTTTGGTAACAGGAGCAGGCCATGCCTGAATGGCTTCCACTTTGGCAGATTCTGGCCTGATCTTACCACTCCCCACTCTATGTCCCAGGTAGGAGACCTCTGCCATACCCACCTGACATTTGCTTGGCGTAATGTTCAACCCTGCCCTCTGTAGTCTGCCCAGCACCTCCCTGACATGCTGAAAGGGCTCTTGCCAGAAATGGCTGTAGATGGCAATATCATCTAGGTAAGCAAGGGCAAAATCTTCTGCTCCTGCTAGGATATGATCTACCAGCCTCTGGAAAGTCATTGGGGGTGTTTTTCATCCCAAAGGGCATCTGAGTGAACTCATACAAGCCAAAGGGAGTCACAAAGGCTGACCTCTCTCTAGCACTGGGATTCAAGGGCACCTGCCAGTATCCCTGGGTAAGATCAATAGTGGTAAGATATTTAGCCCCACCCAGCTGCTCTAGGGCTTCATCTGTCCTAGGTATGGGGTAAATGTACGACTCTGTGTGACTATTTAACTTCCTGTAGTCCACACAGAACCTGGTGCTGCCATCCTTCTTTGGTACCAGAACGACTGGGGAGACCCAGGGACTGCTGGCCTCCTGAATTAACCCTAGTTCCAACAATTCCTGTATCTCCTCCCTCAGAGTCTGTCTGACTCTCTCAGGTACCCTATAAGGGCCTGCTTAATAGAACTTTGGGGTCCTGTATCCACATGGTGCTGAACCAGGTGGGTGCACCCTGGTTTCCCAGTGAACATGCCCCCAAACTTGTGTAACACTGCTTGGATTTCTTGAACCTGGGTAGTGGATAGCTGCTGGGACATTGCTGCCCCTTCCACTGAGGTGTCAGTCTGAGCTTCATGGAGGAGATCAGTCAAAAGATCCCCCTCAGACTCCTCCTGCCATCCATTGCAATTACTCAGCACAAGGGCCTCCCTATCATGGTATGGTTTCATCATGTTAACATGGAAGAATTTGCACCCCTGCCTCCTGCTTAGCAGTTATACCATGTAGTTAACATCACTGACCTTCCTTACTATCTTGTAGGATCCCGCCCAAGCTGCCTGTAGCTTGTTGTGTCTGACAGGAATGAGAACCATTACCTGCTGCCCTACAGCATACTCTCTAGCTCGAGCATTCCTGTCATACCAGACCTTTTTCTACTGTCAGGCTTCTGCCAGGTTCCCCTGGGCCAAGCCCACGAGTTCCCTGAGCCTTGTCCTGAGGTTTAGGACACATGCCATAACAGACTCCTTGTAGGATTCACACTCACCCTCCCACTCATCTCAAATCAAATCTAGAGGTCCCCTCACCCTATGCCCATACAGCAACTCAAAGGGTGAAAAACATGTGGATTCCCGGGGAACCTCTCTATAAACAAACAATAGTTGGGCCAACTATTTGTCCCATTCCCTCTTGAACTGGTCTGCAAATGCCCGTAGCATCATCTTGAGTGTAGAGTTTAACCTCTGAACAAGTCCATTAGTCTGGGGATGGTAGGAGGTAGTCTTTAGGTTCTTCAGCCCACAGTACTTCCACAGACAAGGCAGCAGGTCTGACATGAAAGTGGCATCTCTGTCAGTCAGTATTTCTTTTGGAAAACCCACCCTGCCGAAAATTTCTAACAAAGTATTTACCACCTTTTCTGCCTCAGTGGAGGACAGAGCCACCACCTTAGGGTATCTGGTAGCATAATATACTACCACTAAGTTATACTTTTTCCCTGTGGAACTTTGGGTACTCAGAGGCCCCACAATATCCATAGTTACCCTCTGAAATGGCTCCTCAATCACAGGCAAAGGCATCAAAGGAGCTCTCACCTTGTCTCCTTCCTTGCCTACATTTTGGCACTGCTCACAGGTCCTGCAGTATCATGTTACATCTCTAGAAATCCCAGGCCAATAAAAGTTCTACATAATACTTTTCTGTGTATGTTTTATGCCCATATGACCTGCAAAGGGAATATCATGGGCTATGGCTAGAAGTGTCAGATAGTAGGCTCTGGGCACTACAAATTGCTGTATTCTCTCACCCGCTATCCCTCCCTCAGGGGTCCACTCTCTGTACAGTAACACTTTGCCCAGTATACATATTCTCCTTTCCCTTGAGAATCAGGTGCCTCACTGGCTACCTCCCTCGGGTCTTGTAATGTAGGGTCTGAGAGCTGAGCTTTTCTCAACTCCCTCTTGGTAACCCTTCCCAGCTCCCCTTGCACAGGAAGTCTGGCATCCTCTGACAGCGGTGCCTCACTGTCAGCCTGGTATTACTGTCCCCTCTGCCCTTGCAGTCCCTCTGTCCGAGGGAATATCAGTACCTACAAGCAGCTGTGGTTCACCTCCAGTATCACTGCTACAGGGTAGCTCCCTCCCTGAAGTAACCACCTCACCAGTCCTGGCTGCAAGTGTGCAGCCTGTCTGGGTCTCCCCCAGGCTAGCAGACCCACATGCTTGTCTCCAAGCCTGACTACCTGTCACTGCATGTGCACAAGGTCCTGCATTATCAGAATCATTCCCTAGCAGAACATCTGCAGGGATATCCTCAAACACACCTACTTGCTTGCTTCCTTTTCCACCCTCCCAGTCAATGGTTAGGTCAGAGGCTGTGTCTCTCTTAGCAGTGACCTCTTTCTCATCCACTAAGATAGGATATAACCTCTTGTGGTAGTTTGGTACCCTTGTTGTCTCAAGCCAACCTACTGCTGGCATTTTGTCATTCGCACTTACTGGCTCTCCCTCCTTTTGTTCCCCACCTTGCCTCCATGGACATCTATATGCTACATTGCCCCATTGGTTGCATTTAAAACATTTAACCCTTGGTCCTAGATGTGTACCTGGACTAGTGGCTTCCCCTGCTACAGGCGGACTCTGTTGGGGCAGTCTGGGCTGCCCACCAGGGGTTCCCTTAGACCCATGAGCAGCACTAGGTTCCCTTTCCTGTGCAGTGATGCCCTGCTTGCTAGGTATAGGTCTCCCATCTTCCCCAACTCATCTGCAGTATTGCATTGTCTATCAACTAACCAGATTCTCATGTCCTCAGGCAAAGCTCTAAGGGCTTGTTCCCTCACCAAATGGTCTGCCAGCCCTTCAAAAGTGGTGACCTGACATCCACTCACCCACCTATGAAAATAAGTGCTTAGTTCAGCAACATATTCACACACACTTACATCTGCCTTACATCTATGCTCACAAAACTTTTTCCTATAAGTTTCAGGTGCTAACTTAAAGCATTCTAAAAGACAGTTCTTTACAATATTATAATTTAAACAATCAATATCAGACAATTTAGAAATAGCAGTTACAGCTTTACCATGGAGTAGGGGGGTCATGAACCATACCCAGAGCCCTTGGTCAACATTTTACTGTTTACATACCCTCTCAAACATTTGAATGAATCTATCAAAATTATCCCCCTCTGTAAATTGTGGAAGAAATTTACTGACCTTTGTTGCTTCTGAAGTTCAGTTACTCCCTTCCCCACTACCTCCATGACTCTGGCAAAGAGACTGCATGCCCTTTTCATGTTGTCTCTGCCTCTCCTTCTCCTCCACCTCTAGAAGTTGCAATTTCTCATTTTCCTCAGCCTCTAGATGTCTCAGTCTGTCTGCTGCTTCTATTTCCAAATACTTGTCCTCCAGCTCAAATATTTTTAACTCCAGATGGATTTTAAAGTCCTCTGTAGAAAGGTTGAGCTGTCCATTTTCTGAGAGTTGTACATCTCTTAGACTAGTCTGGTTGTCCTCCTGATTGCTGGTCTGCAATGCAGCTGTGCCCAAAGCTACAATAATTTCTGCCTTAGTCAGGTTGGCATTCGCCAGTCCTTTAGCCTGGCACATCTCACCCAACTGGCTCTTTGTCAGCTTGCCATACACCTCTGCTAACATACATGCCTGCTCTCCCTGACTAACTAAGCTAACAAAAAAAAATTAAAACAATTGTGATGTGAAATTCTGAATGTTCACTGCAATACTGATCGAGAGTACAAACACATTCTGTGACCCCTGTACACAGGCTACAGGAATTTGGTACCACACCACTACAAGCCAATTAATATGTGATGTGGATATCCCACCACTGTCCACCAATTAATATGCAACGCCCCAGCACTGGCCCAGTAATCAAGGAGCCTCAATCCTCACCACTGGCAACAGTGGGGGATGTACACTCTGGGAGGATGACAAGTACATACACAGTAAAGTGCAATGTCCCTTAAGAGCACAGAAATCACAGTCAGTCTGGGGCTGGTTTCTCCATCTTTCTCCAGATCCCAATAAGACTCCCCACTTGCGCAGCTATAGGATTAAGATCTCAGCTGAGGGGCCAAGCCAAGACCTCCAGCACCCTCTCTGTCCAACCACTGCTTCGTGTCCCTGCCCAAGTAGTTGACACACACACACTTTGAGATTTAGTTTATATGCAAACACACACAGACACACCTGGGGAAGGCTGGCATAGGTTTACTAGCTATGACCCCTTCTGTCCAGACTATAAAGGTAGTTTCCACGGCTACCAACCCCTACTTATCAGCTACTCTAAGGCCCTTACCAAAGGGTGTCCAAGCTCACTGTGTAATGTTACTATTAATCCAAATGGTAGTCTGACCAAGAGCAAGACTATTTAGGAGTGTCCTGTACAGTGTCACCAAATAGATATGCAAGTACGCTAAGAGCTTAAATATGTCTGACAGGTATCAGCCACAAAGATAGGTTTAAATATATTTAATAATAATTAATAAAAGAACAGGCTAATACTCAGTACACAAACACAGTTACTTCAAAGTTCAAAATCACAGGAAGTATTTAAAACAAAATTGCAAGACCGTCTCAAATGAATAAAGAAAACATCTAAACTAATATTTACTATATTCCTAACTATATCTAAAAGAGTTAAGATGTTCTAAAAAACTTACTTACAGTGCAGATGTTTGATGATGAGTGAATGTTCTTGCTAGGTCCAAGACAAAATACAAAATGCACAGTCTCTCTCTAAGAGACTTCTTAAATTAATATCACATTTTACTGCTGGGTTAGCTTGGATGACATCACTTTTTCTCAACTGACTTCAGTTTACAGGCTAAAACAGAAACTAACAGAATTTAACATCTCAGTGTTAAAAATACATATCTCTCAGATGTTTGTAGATCTTGGAAGTCGTAAAACAATACAATGCTTTTACATTTGAAACCTAGTAATTATTTCTTTTTCAAGACATTGTGTCTGCTACTGAACTGAAACTGAGAGATAACATCTTTTGTTTATGGCCCAGCTATAAAATAACTTAACCTCAACTATTCTTAAGTTTTGCAGGTTAATCTTCTATGTCCAGTAGGGTACACTGTGGATACATTTTAGCTCAGTACATAGCGCACAGTTCTGCATAAATCATATCAATATTCACAAATGACACAGAATTATTTACAAAATTCCAGATACCTGGGCTGGCAATATTTCCCTATATCACATAGAAGACAACCAAAAACTTGTTATTTTTGTGGGAAAAGTTATCATTTAGTTAATAAGTATGACCAAAAAGATATTTATGTGGTCAGACAAGCTATAATGCAAAGAAATGTGAAGTGAAATGTAAGAAATGTGGTAATGCAAGACATTCATGGTTAAAATGTGAGGTAGAAATGCAAGAAAATGAAAATGAACACGAACATGAAAATGAAGATGAAATTACACAAGAAAAAGATTTAGAAAATGTTGTACAAGAACACACAACACAACAAGAAAAAACACAGTAATGGTATTTAAATGTAAGGGGCAAGAAAACGAGAGAGAGTGAGAGACAGAGGAAACAAGTGGAAAAGAGTCAGAGTGGCAAATAAAAAAAGGCAAGAGAAATTAAATAGAACAGAGTTAGGGAAAGAAAAAATATAAAAATATAATGGTTAAAGAAAATAAGAAAGGTAAGAAAAGTAAGGGATAAGAAAATTATTGTAATAACCGTTCTATAATGCTGAAAATATTCGCTTTGAACATGAACAGTATGAAGACTGTTAAAAGAAGAATTAATATTTTACAGTGGTGTGCTGCAGTAGATACTCAAGTAATAGTGTTAGAAGACATTAAGAATATTAAACAAAAAAGAAAGGGTGCAAACAGGAAAACTTTGGAATGGTACTAGTATCTGGAATATAGCCAAAGAAACATGCTCAGGTATATGCAGCTTATGCCAAGAAAATATAGAAATATTAGATATTACAATAGTAGAACTAGGCCAAATGACAGCAGTGGATATAAGATGGAAAAATATGTATACAGACTAATAGCTTTATATGCATATGTAACAAAAAAAGAAAGAGAAACAATGTTTAAAGTATACCTGATTATGTCTGTGTTAACGTGGATATAATAATTACAGGGTATTTTAATTGCAATTTGAGAAATAAAAGGAATAGTTGTGATGTTAAAATGATTACTGAAATTATGAAAAGTGGAAAATTATAAATATGGGAAAATAAACACTAGACTTATAAAAGAAATGAAATTAAAACAGAAATTGATTATTTTTTATATCAGAAGATCTAAAAATTACACAAAAAGGAACCAAATATACTGGGTTTCCTGGCCATGTGGTGATTTGGATAAGAATTCATGAAAATGAGGAGTATATTAAAATAGGAAAAGGTATAAAAAGAGTAAGAATCAGAAGAAATAAAATAAATATTAGAATTATGGCAATAACATATTGGTATGAGAATTTTTTATGAAAATTGGGCAATTTGGTGGATTCAAATTTAAAAAGAAATATAAAAAAAATAGAATGAACAGAAAAGAAAAGAAAAAATGGAATACAAAATATTAAGTCAAAAATATTTAAAGTTTTAAAAGAGAAGAAAAAATGTTCTATAAGAAAGAAAAAATGATATAGAATAAATCAAGATAAGGTTAATACATTATTATATAAGCAAAAACAATGTTTACAAGAAAAAGGTAGCAGCACCACACTTATGTAAGAAAGTAAAAAAAGGAAAGATAATGAGAAAAGTATAAACAAAGAAGGGAAAAGTTAAAAACAAGAAGAAATATTTGAGAATTGAAATATTCATTCGATTTATATAGTAAAAAAGAAGTTAATGCAGAACAAATTTATAATGGGGAAAATTAAACAAGAAATAATTAATATATATATATATATATATATATATATATAGAGATATATAGAGAGAGAGAGAGAGAGAGAAAATAAATATAAATGAGTTGAATGATATCTTTAAAGATATTAATATTAATTCAGCTACAGGTTTGGATGGAATCGAATATAGTATGTATAAAGAAATGTATGACTGGCAAAAAATGGTGTTTATAGAAGTAATGAATGAGTGGTTAGAAAAAGGAATTAATAATAAAGAAAATTGTACAGGTGTAGTAAAATTTATATTAAAGAAAGGAGATAAAGATGAAATAAAAAAACTGGAGACCAATTACACTGAATAACACAGACTATTTTTTTATGAGAATAGTAACAAAGATTACAACGTAAAATAGAAAGACTACATCAGAATTTGTTTGGGAGAAAAGGAAAGAGGAGTCCGTACCTATTGTGGATAATAAGTGAAGTAATTAATGTTATTAATAAAAAAGTGGAAACAAAAATCATGATGGTGATGTTAGTAAGTCATATGATAATATTCAGTATATGGGGTATTTTACAATGATATAACACAAGTGAAAAAATATTAAAGCAATTAAATCAATATATGAAAATAATTATGTGAGATTGAACATAAAAGGTTGGATTGGGTACAATTTCAAAACACATTGTGGTATAAAACAAGGATGTCCTGCAAGCAGTATTTGCTATAATCATGAACACAGTAGTAATGGAAATTAATAAAACATCAATTAAGGGAGAATATAGAACAACAGAAGAAATACTGTTGCCAATAATGTATACTTACACTGATGCTATTGTAGTAATAGCAAAAAAATAAAGCCTGGATGGAAAAACTTGAAATTGGTTTAAGCATAAATAAAGAGAAAAGTAAAGGATTTGGGTATGAAGGTATTATAGGACATGTGGAATATAATGAGAAGAGTACAGATATTTTAGGAATAGTATTTGGAAGTACAGAATGCGGATATGAATAATGGGATGACGTTATTAAAGAAATCAAAGACATGATTATATTTTGGAAGATATATAGGTTTTCATACAAGAAGACACATTCAATAAACACCATAATAACAGGTAAAATAGAGTATATATCAGATGTTTACATGATGCCAATGAAATATGAAAAAGAAGTTATGCAGATATTTTTTAAATTTATTTGGGAGTCCAGATTGAACCCATTTGAGATTGGAATTTTTGCATATGAAAAATGAACAAGGGGGATTGGAGATGATTAATCCGATCACGCATACTTAAAGAGGCTGCATGCACAAAGTACTAAAATTAATAATAAACAATAACAAAGACTTGACAGAGAATAATAATGTATTGTAAATACAGAGAAATTTGGAAAGAAATGGAAAAAATCAAAAGTAAAAGTGGTTTAATGAAAAAATGAAAGAAATTTACAGCAAAATTGTATTGTGGAAATTAAAGAATGTAATTGATAAGAACAGAAAAGAATGGCATGTTAACATTATTAGATCCTTTTATTTGTTGGCTCCATATAAAGAGTTAGAAATAGAGTAGAAGAAAGCAACAATGACAAGATTCAACAATTATAAAAAATTATAGAATGTAATGATTTTTTGTGGAGGCTGTCAACAGGAAAATTACCAGTGGGGGCGAATGTGCCATATAACAGAAACAGGACAGAATATGTAATAAATGTAAAGAACTAGAACTACATTACATGTTTTTGTTTTAATGTGAGAGAATTCAGAAAACTGTGGAAAGAAGTATGCAAACATGATTTGATTAAAACTTATTTTAAAATGTTAAACATGGACATGATAGAGTATGGGTTTTATGGGACTAGATCCCAGAATAAAGCAAAGAAAATGGACAGAATCATATTTTATGTAACACGGCTCATATGGAATGAATGACTTAATGAAATCAAATAGAATGGTAAATGCTGGACAAAATATGGTTTTGGTTGTGGGTTAAAGAGTGGGGGGATACTTAAAATGGGAATATAAATGTATTGACTGATGTTAAAAATATGTAAATATGTAATAAATATGAACTGTATATATGTACACAAATAAAAAAATACTCTTTTCTATAGGTGCCGTGGGATCTTTTACATTCACGTGAGCAACCACCAACTCAAGCAGATGGGGCTAAGGATTAACATCTCATCTGAAGGACGTCAGACTTAGGGGTACAGCACCCCCCTATGGAGAGCTGCAGTGTCAGCAATTGATCTACCTGGTATGGAAAAAGAACCCACAGCCTTCTGCACCAAACGCAAGGGTGTTATATTTTGCACCACTGCCACTATTAATGGCTTTGTCCAGATACCTTGTGCTTAGAGGTTGAGAGATATTAGTAAGCTAAGGTTAGAATACTGGAATTAGAAAATACACCAATATAGAATGGGGAGGGGATCCGACAATTCCCACATTACTGCAGTAATGAGAGATACAGACTTATTTTGCATCTTGAATGGTATTACCTAATTTTCTGGAGGTACAAAGATCCAAAAAAAGAAAAACATTATTTCCTGTCTATATCATATGATATTAAAGGAATAGTTTGTATATGTCTGAAAGCAAACACAAAATAAGAATAAATACAGAGAAAAGATACCAAAATTTTATAGTGGTTAACATCTGCCAGAATGCTGAGACGTCTAAAGGAAGAAGACAACAAGGTTAAAATCATCTGACTATGAGAGTATAGAGTATTTTAAGCAGGTTTTATCCTTGTAGCATGCCAGTAAAGACAAGCTCTACCTATAGCTAACAAAACAATCTATATTTTTCCAGTGTGGTTTTCATGTATCTCATATATTTCTTAATATAAATTCCATATAAAACTAGTATAAATTATATTGACTATCTAAAGCATGCAGTAAGCCATGCCTATACTTTAAGGATAGACTGGCATTTGCTACTTTACAAATAGAGCGCCTTTTAACATCCTCACTGTTTTTAGACCAGTGGTAAGATAGAATTAACCAATATTTCTAAGGTGTAATATACAAGTTGTTGTTGTCTTTCGGCTTCGGTAAGGGGTTGCCACAGCAGAACGCCGGTCCTCTAATGATTGGCAGTAAATTTTTTTACGAAACACATGATGCAAATTATGCATCAAAACTGAGAAACCGACATAACCTCATAGTGATGCTTATATGTAAGAACCCAACTGTAAGAAGCTTCTTACAGTGAGATTCATTTTAATCAAGCTTTACAATACCACATAGATGACAACACCAAAGAACTACATCAGAAACCTACAGAATACATGGACAGCTACAGCGCACTTCATCTTACCACACAAACAAAAGTCTGGCAGAGCAAAGTGTTAAACAGCTTTTAAAGCCATTGTTCGATAAGAATACACTTTGCTTCTGACAGCTGTTGTATGGCAGGGTGTGGTTATGTACTTATTGTAAGTTTTAAAACTGTTAGACACTGTGTTTCTACATTTCATTTACTTGTAGCACATTGAGGTAGATAATTTATTTGTAACAAATAATAATTTTATTGACTCACTGATCATAACCATTTGCTAATGTGCCATTCAAATAGATTAAAGAAATTTGCTTCACAAGTTTTGCTGTGAAGGTGAATTTTTTGACTCAATTTCTCAAACATCATTAACAATCCATTTATGACTAGTGACCCAGTACCATGCCTTATTGAACATCATTTACATGTACTATGCATCACCAATTATCATTTACATGTACTATGTGTCACAAAAGGAGATACTGCCAGCCCAGCTAGCTGGAACTTTGTAAATAATTATATGTCATTTGTGAATACCAACATGATTCATATGATTGTGTTACAAATGTATTAGAACTGTATGTTATATAAGATGGTTTGTACAGACATGTGCTGAATAGATATTTTGTAAAGTACTGAGCTTAAAGATGTAACCATAGCATGTTCTATTGGAAAAAGAACAGAAATGTACATACACTATTGTAACTGTTTAAATGTATATATTTAACAATGGAAACTGGAACACAAAGGTTAATTTCAGAAAAATAGCCGAAATTAAATTACTTTATGACAAGAGACAGTATGTTTATACTAGGGAGCGCTCGGTGTTGTTTTGAAAGAGAAATAATTACCAGGCTTGAGATGTGGAAGTGTTTTATTGTTTTAGGACTTCCAGGATCTGCCTTAGATCTAAGAAAAACCCTAACTATATATTTTCACAGGTAGAAGCTAAATGCTACCAGCTACATCAATGGTTATTTTTCACCCGGGGTAGAGTCAGATGACAAGAAATGATGTCATTCTGCAAGCTATCCCAGCAGTAATATTCGAGATATTAATTTAAGAACTCTCTGAGAGAGACTGAGCATTCTGTATTTTTCTTTCACCTGACATCAGCTGGAAGACCCACTCACCACATCTGCCTTGCTTGCTCCATAAGTTAACTAGGGTATAATAATTCTCTAGATACAGTCAGGAATATATCAAAGCATAATTCAGATGTTTTTCTTTATTTATTTGAGACTGTTCTGCAATGTTGTTTAAAATATTTCCTGTGATTTTGAACTCTGATGTTACTGTGATTATATGATGACTATTTTCTTCTTATTTTATTATACATTATTAAATATATTTAAACCTTTTATGGTGGCTGATATTTGTGAGACATATTTCAGTTCTGAGAGTACTTGCACATTTATTTGGTGACACTGTGTAGGCCACTACTAATAGCCTTGCTCTTAGTCAAACTACCATTTGTATTAACATTAACATTACACAGTAAAATTAGACACCCTTTGTTATGGGCCTTAAAGCAGCTGATAAGGAGCCGGCTGGTGGCGGTGAAAACTATCTCATAGTCTGGGCAGAAGGGGGCACAGCTAGTAAACCTGTGCCAGCCTTTACCAGTTGTGTGTGTGTGTGTGTGTGTGTGTGTGTGTATGTGTGTATATACAGTCAAACCTCAAAGTGTGTGTATCAGCTACTTGGGCAGGGACATGAAGCACTAGTTGGACAGAGAGGATGCTGGAGGTCTTGGCTTGGCCACTCAGCTGAGATCTCAACTCTATAGCTGTGCCAGTGGGGAGTCATATTGGGGATCTGGAGAAAAAGGGAGAAACCAGACCTGGACTGACTGTGGTCTCTTTGTGCTCTTACAGGAACTTGTACTTGATGCAATGAGCTGCATCTGGTAATACTGTGTGTGTACCTATCATCCTCCCAATGTATATCCCCCACTGGTGCCAGTGGTGAGGACTGAAGTTCCTTGATTACTGGGTCAGTGATGGGGCATCTCACTACACATCACCAATCATCATTTACATGTACTGTACATCTCTGAACATCATGCACATGTACTGTACACCTCCAAACATCATATACATGTACTTAATGTACCCAGAGTATCATACCCATAATATAGGAGATGGTTTTCTCCCTCCGGCCACCAATACTGGTGATAAGTAAGGATCAGCCGAGTACCAGGTCCCATGCTACCTCCAGCCAGGAAATGTAAACATTACTCAGATGTTCAGTTCCTCCCTCCTCAGCCGAACCTGTGGCATGCAACCTCTGCTACTACCTCAGACTCATCATAACGCACATGGGTGTCTTCCCCTGCATGTTAAGCACATAGCCTGGATTTAAGCTCTAGGTCTTCCCCAGCTGAAATTTAACAAGATACATAAATGTCAATAATAACACAAATTCCATTACACCATACATTAGGAGCTGGTCAGTTTGTCTTGGAATTACTTCAGCCATTCTTTGCTCCACAATCTCTTGCTGGTCTAAGTATTTGTTCAGATGCCATTTCCAAAATGCAACCATGCAGATAAAGTTTGACCAGAAGGCCATAATAACATACTTCATTGCTACATTATATATCCATTCCATTACACCATACATTCTAGGTGTCTGCTATAGAACTTAGAGTGCCTACAGTTAAAATGTCACTTCTTTGATTATTAGGACCATGTCTTGTGACATTGTGGACAGGAAGCCCACCTGACACACTACTCACTCTTTTATATTTCTTATTTGTGTATGTATCAGCACACATCTTTTATAGCTGTAACTGCCTGGCTGATGGACCATTTTATATATGTAGCAGTAATACGGCTACTAGTTAGATTTCTACTCTTATCATCCTCTGATATCAGAGTCAGATATAGTGCCGACATACTGAAACAGCACTACACTATAAAATTAATGATAAATGACATGCAACATCAGACATTCAATATAAAACACATGGATTGTTCTGCAGTGTGTGTGTGTGTATGCACGTGTGTATGTGTCCCACTAAATGTACCATATATGTCTTCATTTACTTTCATATTTTTGACACAACAATAAGTTAGGATATCTGTAATTAAGGTTAGCAGTGTTTATGCCGTTAGTCCCATAGGGCAGTTCTAAGAATATAAGTAAATAATGAGGCACGAGTAAACATGGCTCAGGTGCACAACTCTGTCCGCTGCCAGGCCTGTTGAAGTAAGTGCAATAACATGCAAAGATAAAAACAGATGGCATAAAATATGTTTTTGAATAAAAGTAGTTATTTTATTATCCTTGTAAACAACAACCTATTTTCATATCACTTGATTTTTCATGCACACATGAGAAAATTATGATTGTATATAGAACAGTATATTCTATACTCTTTATGGATTTAATGTCCCATACTATTAATTAGCTCACTCCTGTAATGGAACTGCTTCAGATTGCTTCAATGCTTCAAAGAGGCCTTAACTGGGGAAAAGTCTAGAAGTGCTTTCTGTCTTAGAGAGACAACTTGGAAAAACTACCCATGGTTGTCACATTTTGCCTGACTAAATTCCACTTCAGTAGATGAATTTGGCAACGTCAGCCCTGAAAGATGGTAGACATACAACTAGAAGTCCGAGTTGTCTGTAGACATTTGACACAGTAGCCTTAACTGAAAATACTTTGTCCTGTCTCTTCTGGTAGATATCTCTGTCTGAAATAAACTAGCAAGATAGATCTAAAACTACATTTGGAAAAGTTCCTCCCTTTGTACAGTGCTATTAACATTCTGGCCTTACCAGGTTTCTAAGTTGTACTTTATTTTATTTTACATTTGTTAACCGGGGGTGTCTGACTGAGCCGAAAAGGCCCTTTTTTAGCAGAGGCCCGGGGAGAAAAACTCCCCAAAGAAAAATTACAGACACATTTAGTTATTTAGACATGATCAATATACACAAATTACAAGATACATGTTTTTACAGTGGTATGTGGCACATAAACAGTTACAGTGGAGAGAACAAACAAAAAAATATTAATTTTAAAAATAAAGGTAATTAATAGATTCGTGGTGTACAGCTGAAATTTGGAACATAGGTAGAACACATACACAGTACACAGGTACAGTACATACATTTCAGTATTACTCACAAACGCTGGCTAATCTACAAACTATTATCAAGTGCTCTAGATTTTGTATGTATATGTTATCTGCTTTCACTAGCCAGGGGAGCAATCATGGCACTGCCAACTTTGCTTGAGATGTTGCCTGATGAGGTCTTTAAAGGAGGCTTTGGATGATGTGTTTTGAATGCTAGTAGGGACAGAGTTCCGTTTTTTAGCCACTGAACTACTATATAGCACATCTCCAAAGCTATTGTAACTGTTGATGACTTTTAATAGTAGTTTGCTTGATGATCTAAGAGGCCTTTTGGCTGAGTGATGTACTAGGTTTTTGAGAGCAGGACACTTATTGGGGAGGTAATAGATAGAATGACAGAGGCAGAGCTGATTGTAGGTTAGGAGGTTGGGCAGTTCAAGCCAGTGGAGCTGTCTAAAAGCAGTACAGTGATGAGTTCTATATGAGCAATTTGCAGCAAAGCGGGCAATTCTGTTATAGCAGGCTTACATTTTGCCTAGTTCAGTTTTGTTGAGATTAGTCAGAATGGGAGATGCATAGAATAGGGTGGATAGAAGTTGGGAGCGAGCAATGGCTGATCTTGTGTTGTTGGTAAGAAATGGTTTGATACGGTAGAGTGACCCTAGTTTGGCATGTACTTTTTAATAGCGAAGTTGAGATGACCATCAAATTTTAGGTGCGAGTCTATGGTTATTCCCAATAGCTTAGCCTGTACCACTGGAGTAATTGGAGTAGCATTTGTGGAGCAGATAGTGAGTTGACTGTTAGTGTTTTTTAGAACTGGTTATAATCATAAGCTGAGTTTTCTTTGGACTGAGGATAAGTTGGGCTTTGGTAAGGTAGTTTTCAACGTCAGAGAATGCTAGTTGAGTTGTTTGCAGGAGGGTGGGAATATTTTGTGCAGCACAGATTAAGTTAGTGTCATCTGCATACTGAATTATAGATGCTTGCTGTGTGGAGGTATGGAGGTCATTTGTGAAGACTGTGAATAGTAGTGGTCCTAACATAGAACCCTGTGGGACTCCTATAGTTATGGGCAGCTGAGGAGAGAGAGAATTTTCCCATTTCACAGCTTGGTACCGGTCAGTTAAGTAGCTTTGGAACCAGGTAAGAGTGGAATTTGATAGATGATATTGGTTTAGTTTGTTTAGCAGGATTTTGTGTGAGACTGTGTCAAATGCTTTGGACATATCCAAAAAAAAAAAAAAAAAAAGGTTGACACTTGTAGGCCTTCGTTTTTGAGACGGTTTACTGTGTCTGTGAAGCAGAGGAGGGCTGTAGTGGTATTATGGGCAGGTCTGAAACAATGCTGAGTTTGCTTTTATTCTTGACTTCAAACTTGAGAGTTTGCTTTTATTCTACCAGTCTCATAATACTTAACCGGGAAATGCAGCAGTAATCTTGGTTGTTGTTTACTCGATTCAGTGATTTATTTTCTGTTTGCATACTTCATTGAATGTATGTCTTAAGGAAAGAAACTTCAGCATGACACATATGTATATTATACAGTTGCAGTTTTCCCGTGTTAAACATTGTTTTGGTTGACAAGGGATTGGTTGACATAATTTGATTGACTCCTGTTTTGTTGACTGCAAGAATCCTACAAGAGTCAGGGCAGCTACTGCCCCCTCTGCAGGCCCCATGCTAGAGCCTTTCCTGACGTTTTGCTGCTGAGTTTAGTTTCAATGGGATGAGTTTGATATTGTAAATGTCAACAATGTGGACTGTCCGTATTTGCAAATATACTCTCTCATATATATATATATTATAAATAAATATATATGTATTATAAAGACACATATATAGAGAGAGACAGATGCACACACACATTACATAATGACAGCCGGGGGGGTATATTATATATAAACACACGCACATATATGTGTATATATTAGATTGCAGTCTTCCCTCAATGATATTCTAGCCATGATAATGACTGAAGTGACAAATGCCTCATCTTTCAGTGTGAGAAGTCCTGGCACCATTTGGCTAAAAGTTAATTCCTCTATTCATGGCTTGTTCCACATTTTTGGATGACCTGACAGTGCTATATCCAGGACTATACCATCCTGTAGGTATACCGTGTTTAATGGCCTGTCTAAATACTTGGAAAAAAAAAATCAATCAGTTTAGACATTCAGATTATCTTTTCTTGAATGCCTTTAATGTTTTGATTTCCATTTCAAGTTGAAAATAAGAAGCAGTAACAAGACACAGAAAGGAAAGGCAGGCCACAAATTTTAACTCATGAACACCTAAGTGATGTGGAATGTCACACCTTTAGCAGCCTACACGCATCCTTACATTCTAAAGCACTTTCAGAAAAATCAACTTATAAAACACAACAGAAAGAAATGTAAATATTCTATGAACAACACAAGCTATTAAAATGGTACATAACATCAGTGTTATCAGTGAGGAGTCTTCTTTGTCTTGATAATAGTCATCACAGTGACCATCTTTACATCAATAATATATTATCAGACATACAAACCCAAAATTATATTTTTCTTAAATGTTTCACAACTAAATTGTCATAACTGTTGACAAAAAACATCTAGGTTTACTTTTGTTAGTCGCGCATATGCTTTCATGTGACAGCAAAAAGTTCTTTGTTGCGTGCATGCTTAAATGAGATATTCACAGAAATATTAAAAATTATATTTATTTGTATAATTAACAATATTAATAACCCTGAATATATCTAAAGGTCTAATGTTTCTTCTGATGTCATTCAATAGTTTATAGGTCACCCAGTTATAGAAATATTAAGTACATATGGAAATATTTCATACTTTCATAATTACTAGCAAACAACTACCGATTTCTCCATAATTATTAGCAAACAACTACCGATTTCTCCAGTATAGCAGACTGTACTTGCACATAGACAATGTAATTTTCATTACCCCACCAGGGCATTTCGTACCATGCCCTTCAATAACATGCAAGTCTCTCAGTTATGAACATATGAATCATAAAGGGAAAATCAGCTGTTAATTTCTACACTGCAGGACATCTGAAATTAACAATCTTGGTATTATTTTGTTAAATACACCTTGCACTTTTTAATACTGGCTATAATTAAATTGGTGACTTATTAAGTTAAGGAAACAGACCCAAAAAATGTCTGGACGCCAGAAGGAGCTATGGGCATTAACTGGAAGAATACAAAAACGCTTGTTAATTTCCTGAGGCAACTGCCACACAAACTTGAGAATTTCCTCTTCACTAAACTAAAGTTTTGCATTTTTAATTCAACCTGCACAATAATTAAACCACGTCTCCAGACCTGCTAAAAATTCTCTACGTTAGTACATTCAGTGGTTTTGTTATTTTTCTTATTAATGTTATTATTCATTTTTTTTCTCTAAAAGCATGCTGACGAGTACTGGTGCAAAAAATGAATTCATGAGCCTTTGAAAATCCGTTTAGCATATGCCAGTTAACATTCCCTTGGAATTCCATATTCCATTTTTTGTGGATAAATCTTAATTTCATCCAACGAAGCAATGGACTCTGGCACATATAAAAAAAATTAACAAAAACAAGGAGTGCAGCATTTGCTTTTATTAATACAGACACACAGTGAAAAAAACTTAGTACCATTTAGGTTATATTACATCTAAACAGTCACATTTCCCTCCCTAGTTATTCTCTTGTTTACTAATTAAAATGCAAATACAATTATGTAAGCAGAAAAAAAAGAAACTTGGATGCAAAAAGTCCAAAATCACACATACATAATTGGAAATTATTTGGCTTATTAAAGTATAGGTAAATTTAAAAATGAGGCACACAAATATGGTATTAGTTCATTACAAGACAGAATGTGACACAGTCATGGCCAAAAAGGGTCTATCAACCAATCGTCATTCCTAATTACCAAACCACAATAAATAAATAAATAAATAAATTCAGGAAGGGGAAATTTACAAAGTGAACTTGAAGTAGAAATACTCAGAATTACCTGCTCCTCTAAAACTGGTGACATAATGACATTCTTAAATTTGATTCAGGATAACAATTATTACAAGTTCACCTATGAACAAGAGTATCATCTGCAATACTGATAACAAGGGAGGAGAAAAAGGCAAGGGTGTAGTCAGGCATATGCAAAGTACACCATACCATATACTGTTTTGTTGAGAATAAATTATTTTTCTATTTTGTTGTAAGCCCAGGTTGAGCCTGAAAATAGTCCAGAGGCATCAGTGTTCTACCCCAGTTAACAAACTGAAATAAATAAATAAACATGCACAATGGAATTTGCAAGAATTTAAATCTTACCAAGGTCCAGGCATATTTACTACACTTTTCTTCTGTTATATATTCTGTTAAACAGCCCCCCTCCCTTTAGACTGGTCCTTTATTTTGGTTTTGTATGTAATCCTTAGTGCCCCCTCCTCATAATGAAAAGCTGTGTTGTCTAAATAACATGTAGTGTCTGGAGTGAGGGGAGGGGCTACCTTTGGAAGTCGGTACTCAATCCCCCCTTAATGTAGACACATTTATCTTTCTCAGGGTCAGTGTGTTAGCATTTTGGGGACTTCTAGCACATGTCAGGTTGGGGGCCCCTAGGCACTGCAGTGAAAGTATCACCCTGTCACGGTCATCCCTCCTAAGCAACATTTTAATCTATGCTGCAGAGTTTCATGAGTATTATGCATAGACTGAATTGTACTACCACACTATGTTGGCCCATCTCACAGAGGGACATTCATAATTACTGGTGTTTACTTGCAACAATGATACATTGTAGCAACTCTTTGTACAGGACAAGTGAATTGGTGCCATATGCATTGCCTACTATCCCCCCAACACACACACACACACACACACACACACACACACTCTCTCTCTCAAGTGCTCTCCCCATCTCAGGCTCCCCACACCATGCACATTACTTTTTTTGTTTGTTTCCTCAAACGTTGTCCTACTCAACAGCTTCTTCAAGAAACCATAGGTTTCTATATAATCAGAAATCCATTTTATTTTTTTTTACACAACCCTTTCATCCAATAATGGTCTGAACAGAAATTATGACTAAGGAAAGGAATTCAGTGTTGCTGTTCAACTGTAATTTTTCTCGAATCCTTTCAACACAAAGAACACAAATACCAGCTCAGCAATACAGGCAATGAACCAAAAAAGGATATTTTAACTTCAACAGCCCATTTACACGTACAGAAAACCAAGAAGTTAATTTATTTTTTGTTTCAATAATAAGGTTTTAAAAATTAAGTGCTTTCATCCTTATAGGTTAGGACTTCTTCTGAATGAACAGTCCATAATTAATTCACAGCTTAAATGAAAAAAAAAACGTAGTCACATCCAAACCAACCTATCATAATTAAAGTTACAGATTAAACAATGATTATTCACACAAACACTTTGAATAATGAATGATAAATAGGGAGTCTCAACAAAAATAACTTAAAGGGGCAAAGGCCCTAATTAATGAAACATTGTTGTATAAAATGTCACAATTAAAAAGAAATTATAAAGTAATATTATTAATTACTGAACTATTTGTGCCCCAGTGTATGCTAATATGGTTATGTTCATCTGAGAGAACAGGCTCCTTTTTAATTCCAAATTCCAGAACTGTTGGGATATGTTCATTTCCTGGATGATATCTTGCATTGTGGAAGAGTTCAACTGGTGACTTCAGAAAATCAGTGGTAAAATTTATATAATCATAATTTTTTTTTAGGTTTACTCCCAAACTTTCTTCTGTGAGTATAAATTACTTAGATGTTTTGATCAGCAGACAAGCTGAAGGCAAAGGACTTTCATCTAATACATATAAGAAGCCAACCGTTTGTAGCTCCTGCTTTAATAGTGGTCATACTCTTCGTCAGAAAAGGGATTTGGTAAAAGGAAAATTCTTGAGGCTGGCAAGAATGGTTTTGGATGATTCAGAATTCAAGACCCAATGTGATATTCTTGCCAATATATTTCACAAGAGAGGTTATCCACACAAAATTGTCAGTGAGTTGAGATCTGAGGTCAAGAATGGTATGCATGGTAGGTTTAAAGTACTGATTGGTGAAGACTTTATGAACATTGACAATTGGAATATTTTGAACATTACTGAAACAAATAACAGGGCTTTTAATTCACCCTTTGTTTTAAAGTATTTTCCTGATTGCTTTAATATTAGGAGGATTATCAAAAAGAGCTGGGGTATTTTCAGTTTTGATCAGGACATTTTGAGCTCCCTTAGTAGTTACCCACAAATTGTTTACAAGACAGTTTATAATTTGAATAACAGTTTCAAAAGTAATAATAAGAATTTATTAAATTTAACTATGGATACTATGTCTAGTTATAATATGAACAAACGTGGGCATTGTAATCAATGTGGTCATATCCTGGTAAGGAACACTATTAAGATCTGTGAAAATAATGTTATGTTAGCTAAAAATGCTAACTGTACATCCTAAGGGGTGGTGCACATTGGTTTGTGTGCTGACTTTTATGTTGGGAAAACTGAAAGGTGATTAAATACAAGGATTTATGAGCACTTTTATGACATTAGAAAGTGCAATGACAATAACACTCTATATAAACATGTTAAGTCATTTCCGAATCACAACAACTTTAAATTTGTCATCTTAGAACAGGTTCCCATTAATACATGGGGTGGTCCATGGGAAACTATTGCAGAATACAAGGAATTACAGTGGCAGTTAAAGTTAAATGCTGACAAACCTGGGCTGAATGATAATATTTCAATTAATACTGTGTTAAAGCTGAAGGCAGCTATATTATAATTTCCTAAATTTCTTATAGATATTTTATTAAATTTAAAGTATACATACACTTTTTATTATTTTTCTATTTTTAACAGTTTTTAATAAGAGCTTATTCAGTTATCAATATTTTTATTGGACTTTTTTTTAGATCTATTCTATGCTCAATAATTAATATTACTTTATAATTTCTTTTTTGTGTAATTTTGTATAAGAATGGTTCTTAGTTTCATTATTTAAGGTCTAGGCCCTTTAAGTTTTTTTGTTGAGACTCCTTATTTATCACTCATTATTCTAAGTGTTTGTGTGAATATTCATTATGTTTAATATGTAACTTTAATTATGACAGGTTGGATTGGGTGTTTTTTTCACTTAAACAGTGAATAAATTGTAGACTTTTAATTCTGAAGAAGTCCTAACCTGTAAGGATGAAAGCACTTAATGTATTTTTGTTTCAATAATAAAGTTTTAAAAATTGACTTCTTGGTATTCTGTGCAGGTAAACGGGCTATTGTGGTTAGCAGATCCTTTTTTGCTTCATCCTTTCAACACACCCTTTCTGACCAAGACAGCACAGTAGTACCCACTTAGGAAATAACGCAATTAAACCAAGGTCCACAGAAGCCTTAGGGATATAAATGCTCTGGGATGCATTTTAAATAATTTTTCTAACATTTTAATCCAAACGTGGCCTGAACAAAAATAATGAGTAAGAAAAGAATTTTGGTGTTATTTTTTTCTTTCAAGGAAGACGTAAGTTGTTCCCCGGGCTTATTGCTCAAAGATGATAAAAACAGTAGCTCACAATTAAATTAACAAGACAATTGTGTGGATACACAAATCCTGCCTACATCCCTACCCACCTCCACCCGTGAAAAAAAGACAATCACTGCCTGTCATACCTCTCAACCCCTTAATGTAAGAATTCTAAACAAAGCCTATAATAATAGGGGTACAATGGCCCAAAAATAGGGACAGATTTTAAACATTTTTCTTGATAACTTTGAAAGCTGCTAGAATAACATGATTTGTGTTAGTATGCATTTTCTGAGCATATGAAGTCTGAAACTTGTATGTGTGTCAATATTTAGTAATTTCAATCCTCCTTCACAAATTTTAAGAGAAACAGACCAACAATATGAGACTAAATCTGGATATTCTGTGAAACTCTGGACAATTGAGAGGCATGTTGCCTGTGCATCCCTCTGATGTTAGACAGGCATGTATTTCAGGTGCCTGCTGTCATACATATACATAGCATGCCTCATCCATCCTCACCCCCTACCACACAAAAGCAGACACCTGTGTACTGTGTAAATGCCTGACAATTGACTGCAAGGAAGCTGATAAAGTAATGATGACATAATGTATTCCACTTTGTTGCTCCAAGGCAGTACACTGCCTCTCTACTAGCTATAGCAGCCTTCTCTGTACACCTTAAGAGGTCTGTGAGAAACGTACAAGAAACGATGGTCACACTATCCTAGAAACACAAGGTATAAAGACCTTCTATGCACATCTCGAACGTTTGATTGTGATGAAAATTAAACAAGTAATGACCACATAATCCCCAGCCTCCCCTACAACCTTCAGCAACCGTATGTATACACTTCTGAGCAGGGCTAGTTTTAGAATGGGTTCTGTTGAGGGCAGAGGTTTGCACTAAGTTCATCCATTTATACAGTCTGAGTGTGGAGCCAAAAGACTCCTAGAAGCACCAAGTGTCTGAATGTTCTGTGATGTATTTTATGCCTTACTTTTGAAATATAATTACTTAACTATATATTTTTACTGCAACTCAGAAGAGTTATGTACGAGTCCAGCATTATTGCATGTATGTGTACGCAGATAAAAATCAGTAATTTTTTTTATATATGCAACCAGCAGCAGCTTTTATTGGGCCCCTGTCCCAGTCAAGGATGATTGTGGGCCCAACAGCCATGAATGTTACAGGTGCCTAAAGGTAGCTGTGATGTTTGCTTTAATGAGATGTCTACCAGAAGGATTTAATTAAGTCCAGGGCACTATATCAGTGGTAAAACATTTAATGAAATTGTGAAGCCTATAACTTAACAAAACACTGTTACTATAACCAGAGCTATATATATATATCACCTTTAAATTCAAATTAAGAGTTATTATTTCTTATCTGGTTTATTAAGTACAGAAGACTGCTGTACTAGCTTTTATTGATTTGACAAACATGATACAAAATTGGATAACTTTCTGTGATTGGGCTCATCCAGGTCCCAGAGGCCCCCCCATTGTCCATAGGATTTGTTGGTGCCTAAAGCTGGCTTTTATCTTTCTTTCTTCCCTTACTTTGTGTGGTGAAAGCCATGTAAAGGCTGTATATGGAATACCTTTCTTTGTTTTCATCTGTCACATGAAGTCTACAGTTCTTCTAGGTGGGATCTGTATTCTTCTACCTCTTCAGAGATTTAATTGTTAACACACCTGAATTACCTTAAGAGGATATTATTTATTGTGTTTCCAAATTACATGTCTGCTTATCGTCTTCTTATTTCGGTTAGAACTCATAACATGTTCTAACAGTGTGTAAAAGGTCATGTATACCTTTAATTAGCTTTGCAGTTTTAGAAGATTTCTGTAAGGTTATATGCAATTTATGGTTGGAGTTACAGCTCACTGGCTGAGACAATGTGCTATCTACTTGCTGTAGATCTGGACTTGATTCCCTTAACCTAAATTTAAATACTGTACAGCTTTAAGCCAAATCACACAAAAGACCAAAGCTTCTTGGTCATCCCACAAAACACGCACTTGCATCTAAATGACGGACAAACATTAAAAATATATTGTCAAAAACAGGCTGTCAGCACTGTAATTGACAAACATTAAGGATGAGTTCCATTGTCCTGTGTAAATATAGCTCAACTCAACCAAAAAGATTTCAGCAATGCAAGATGAGGCTATCCAGGAAACTCACTAAAACAAATAAAATTGAAAAGAAATAGATGCAAGTATATACATCCAGAACAAAAGCCTATGTTGAAAACAGGTGGGGGGACATCTACTAGATTAAAATGTGCACCACTCCTACTTTAAGATATAATTTTATGCAAGTGCATAAAATATTCTTTTCAGTTATTACTTACTGTATTTTGTAGGTACAGTAAGTACATAACTGAAAAGAATATTTTATGCAAGTTCATAGAATTATATCTTAAAATAAGAGTGGTGCACATTTTAATCTAGTAGATGTCCCCAAGCCGCAGTGGTGCAGCGGTAGCGTTGTCGCCTCACAGCAGGGGGTTCTCCCATTCGATTCTCGGCTGGGGCGCCTTCTGTGTGGAGTCTTCATGTCCTCCCTACGGTCGAGTGGCGTTTGAAAGGCATGCGTGAATGGATGTGCCTTCTTTGAAGGTTTGGTGTCGGGCTGGCACCTCGACACCGTAAAAATCTGCCAGTCATTAGCGGACTGGAGTTCCGCTGTGGTGACCCCCAACTGGGAAAAGCCAAAAGAAGAACAACTTACTGTATTTTGCAGGTATGCATATTTGAAAAAATGTATTTTTATATTCTGTTTTATGTGCTTCTAAATGTTATATGTGTGTGTGTGTAATATATATATATATATATATATATATATATATATATATATATATATACACACACACACACACACACACACACACACACACATACATACATACGTACACAAACATACGTGTGTGTGTGTATATATATATATATATATATATATATATGTATGTATACATACATACATATGTATATGTGTATGGGTCTACTTCACTTCACTGAAAGCTCATTTCACTGAAACTCATTTGACTGAGGAGACTTGCCTGAAAGCTCACTTCAGTGAAAACTCATTTGACTGAAACTTATTTTGTTGAAACGTATATGCCCTTTTCCCCATTGTAGTGCAATCCTGGAGTTAGTATATATAGTAAGGGGGGTGTGGGGGGAGCACATAGGGTATATATTGTCTTCTAAAAAGAGTTATTCATTGGAGTTGTAAGTATCCACGTATACAGTTTAAAATGTATAAAATAGGTGGGGGGCTATGCCTCCCATACCCCTCCTTACTATATATATATATATATATATATATATATATATATATATATATATATATATATATATATATATATACACACACACATACTAACTCCAGGATCACACCACAATGGAGAAAAGGGCATATACCTTTCAACAAAATGAGCTTTCAGTGAAGTGAGCTTTCAGTCAAGTGTGCTCAGTCAAATGAGTTTCAGTGAAATGAACTTTCAATGAGGTGAAGTAGACCCATCTACACACACACACATATATATATATATATATATATATATATATATATATATATATATATATATATATATACACACACACACACATATATATACATATATATATATATATACACATACATACATACATACATACACACACACACAGACACACACACTTGACTGCAATCTTGTTAACTGAGGTGACCATTTTGACTTTAACATAAAAATACAGTACAATTACATGCACTGGGCCAGTGTTTAACAAATCTTCTGTAATATGGACTCTAGATTAATGTCACTGAAAGCAGTAAAAGCCTTGGGTAAAGAGTGCTGCTCTTTGTGAAGCTCCCACAATGAATTCAAGACACTGGCATGGCACGTACGTTGCATAAATGGTTAATTATTGTGATGAATTCAAGACACTGGCATGGCACGTACGTTGCATAAATGGTTAATTATTGTGATGAATTCAAGACACTGGCATGGCACGTACGTTGCATAAACAAGACACTGGCATGGCACGTACGTTGCATAAATGGCTAATTATTGTGTACAAGATGATCACTGCTGAAGGCAACACTCTTCAGCTTGGAACAGTACTGGGGAAGCAGCAACATTACTTGTGTACCGAAGACAGCTAGGAGGAGAATGACACCGTTATATGTTACACATTAACTGACAATAAGAAACAGCAAAGAAAATTGAATCATTGTAGAGCACGGAGCAAAGGAAGGAAGGAGGAATAGTGAAAACTATGCACTGGAATGGGGTTATGAGCTTGCCAATAAGAGATTTTCCTACATAAACGTAGTGGAATGACACCATAAGTCTTGTTAACATTGTGACCAGTGTGAAGGTGTTACCAGACATATAGGAAATATATTCATATTGGTAATGTGTATTAATATTAAGTCATTATAAAAGATAAACAAATGCGTATTAAAGGCACCCAAATCATGTTGTAAGTTAAACATTTACTACAACTTGTGGATGTCTGGGACTGCCTAACATTACTGATTTACAAAATCTAAAAGGAACAGCAGTTTTCCCATTTCTTTTCGTAAGCAGTCAAAAGAGAAAAAAAAATCCCACAACACATCTAAAATGTGTTCACTGTGAACATCTCTACAATGTATTCTCTGTGAATATCCTCACTTCAGCGCCGACTAATCAGATCAGTTACCCAAATGGCCAATTAAATATTCTGGCTAGTAAGATAAAAATAAACATTACAACACTGTCAAGTACTGGTAGATGAAAAATAAATTCTCCATCGGCTCTCATCACAAAAGGAGATGAACACTGGCACACAAGGTTGGGGGGTAGTACATGAAAGGACCATACCTTTCAGTTGTCACAAAATTAAAATGGTCCCTCAAAAAATTGTGATTCTTGTAACAAAACACTGACTGACTATTTATGTATTTATTTGTTCATATTTGTTTACTGGGTTAGAGTGCTAATCAAAACAATATATTGCAAGCTCACTACAGTTTGTACTGAGACAACATATCAGTTTAGTTTAAACAAGTACTGTAAGATAAAGTACAAAGGCACATAACAAATATAAAAGTACAATATGATTTTGCATTGCAATGAACAAGTATGTTGACCAAAACAGGATGAATAAAGTAAAATAAAAACAGTTAATTAAGTCTATATACATATTTACAGGGTGATTCCTAGGTTGTGAGTATTACTGTAGTGTGTTTAATTACTAGATATTTTGTCTTTTAAATGGTGTGAGGTGCTGAACATCCACAACCATGTGGGGCTGAGCCTTACTGATTGGCTCAATTTTATTTACTTATCTGTATTTCTTTATCAGAATAGGATACTCTCATATGGACGTTTTTCAGGTGACAGCCAGGAGCACTGTCGTGTACAGTGACTTGCTTAAAGCCACACAGTAGGCAAATCGAGGCTGTGGAAATCGAACTCTGGACTATAAAGAGCATTTCAATAACGCTTCAAGCCTTCGTCTTCTGATTTAACTGGCATACTCATTAAATATGGGCAGGCATTACAATTACAGACTTTTTGTTCTTTACAAGAGCTGCATTTTATAGTAATACTCTTTATTCTAACAACTTTGTATGTGTGCAGTATCAATATATAAACAGTACCACTGATTTTTGACCTTAGTCCCTTACTATTTTGGTCTTTATCAATGATTCTACAAGGGAAAAGACGGAGAGTTATGACAGAGAAGCATATGGTCTACTCTCCTTTTTCTTCGGCAGGATTCAGAGGGGATCCTGTCTCACTGGCAGCACTTTTGACGTTTGAGGTGATTCATGATGCAGGACACCAGGTCACTCCGGTGCAGCACAAGGGATGTCTTCACTCCAAAGTGGATCCACCAAATATCCAGACCTTCTGGAAAAGAAAAAAATGTCTTTCCTCGTAGAAGAGATGGAAAATACAAGACATCAACACAAACTGGACTAAGCCTGCAAACGTTGCACAATTGTGCTAAGAGAGAGTCAATTGAGAGATGAGGCTAGAAAAACGTTGAACTGAGAGATTATGAGTAAGTGAACCACCCAAAAAATAAAATCCTGTCAGCAGCATTAAGACTTTTTTTTAGAATATCCCTCAGAAATATTGTGGCTTACTAAAGCCAAAATGTGTTGCCAACTGTTTAATGCCAACAACACAGGAGCATTCATAACTAGATGGGGCTGTTAATTTAAAAACCTTTCAGTACAGAGTAAAGAGCAAAAACTGCAAATGGTATTGGTGTTTATTAAATAGGTAAGGAGCAGCATTCTGGGAGATATGTACATTTTTAAATTTGAAGTGAAGCGAAAGGGCAAGAGATAATACCAACCACGCTGAGAGTGCAAAATTGAATTTCCTCGCTACTATGCTACAGTCAGGTACTATTAATTTAACCCTAGGAATGACATTTATGTTTTACCAGCATTTTTGTTTCAAATTACAGAACAGAAAACATGGGGTACAGGGAGTCATTTAATCAGGATTGTACTCAAAGAATCGGAGTTCCAGAATCATGGACAAATGTAGAAATAATCAGGGACACTTTTTTAAATATCAGTACTATTTAACATGAAAAGATGGCAAAATAAGGGAATGTGAATTACAATCATACCTCTCAACTTCTTAGAACAAGAAATCTGGACAAAACCATAAATAAAAGTGGGACAATTTTTAAATATTGCTCTTACAAGCTTAGAACGTTGATAGAATAACTGGTTTCGCATTAGCATAGATTTTTCTGAAGGGTGTGAAGTCTGAAACTCAATTGTCTGTCATAATTTTCTAACTTCATTCTAATGATTTGCAATTAATTTGTCAGAAAACCATGATTTTTATGAAAAACAGACCAAAAATACGAGGCAAAAATATGTACAGTTGAGAGGTCTGATAAGTAAAAGAAGTCTATAACTCTAATGTTATTATTTATCACATTTTCTCACTAAATCGCCAATTTTAGGTGGAATTAGGAGGGGACGAACAAAATGCTGACACAAAATCAGGGACAGCTGAGATGTATGCGCATCAGTTAGCCTAGATCACCTGGATTTCACACCCCCTAAGAGCTCAGTTAACAGTATAAAACCCTTCATAAGAAAAGCTGCATACAAGGCTCTGTAGAGGACAGGTTATTTATTTTCTAAGCGTTTACAAAACCCGTCTCACCTGTATCCGGTTCACCTAAGAAGGCATCTTCCTCCTTGCGTGCCCGAAGCACCGTGTCACTGGACACGGCGTCCTCCTCTGGCAACCGCGGAAAGCTGGTGATACTCATATAATCCACGGGTGAATAGGCTCCCAGATTTGTCTCTTGGCTCACCTCCTTCTCTGCCATATTTTACTACTGTTTTGTGTACTGAGATCTAACACACTAGTACAGTCATACACCTGCAGCACTTCAGATTTCCGGGGCTGGAAGAAAAGAACGCAAGCACGCTGGCCTTAACCTGCAAAAACAGAGGCTGGAATAACCGGCTGGTAAGGTCAGTTGTAGGCAGCTACCAGTCCAGAAATGAGAATCACCACGCCAGCAACTCCGAGTGTTATTTCTCAAGCCAAGGAAACAAAATGTCATTCCCTTTTCACACCAGCATCCTCCATGAAGGCATCATCACACGTAGCAATTCCAAATCACTAGAACTGACGCACCAGAGCAATTTATAAAATATTATAATTCCATAACGTGCCACTTACATTCCAGAAAATCTAGAGCACCTTTTCAGATTCCAGATTTGTAATGCTCTGGAAATACTAAACGCAATCTACGCCTCAGTGCCTGTCATTCACGTTATAAGAAATTAAGAATAAGTGGCTGTCAACAGCTTCAGCTCTTCACAGCAAATTAATTGGCTTCCAAGCAGCTTTATAATGCATGATGCAGTTTCTAGAGTCCTCTTGTGATTTTGCATGCCAAGGTGGTGTGTGGTTGCAGTATTGTGGAAAGGAATGCGTAGCTCCTCGGTAATTCATTAACGCTACAGAAGCAGAGCTTTAGATTTGCAAACAAGCCAATGGAAAAACGCATGCAGATAATCAGAAAGGTCTAACACAAAACCACAGCATAACCGCCTTATTCAGTACCAACACATTACAACCTGTTTTGGAGTATAAATTGATTAGAATGCAACCACAATGCACAGGGTCTAGCAAACGCACCAAGCTACACTGTAACCACTTCAACGTATTCAGGATCTGCATGACATCACTTGGAAAAAAATGTCATTCTCTTAAAGGGGAAGAAGCGAAGCTACCAGATAAAGTGATTATGTTACGTCATCACCTGGTACCATTAAGTGATTTTTGAATTAGGACAAATCTTTATAATTAATAGGTTGTATGTTAAAATACTAAACTGGGTAGGTAGTATGTTCAAAGAAAAACTCCACTAAATTGGTTGTACTGGCCTTGTGGCGTACTTGTTAAAGTGGTGCTTTTACTGACCACAAGTGACTTCAAGGAAGGGCATACCACTCAAACTCCCAACATTGAAAATCATTGCACAGGCCTTTAGAAATCATAGCAGAGGGTCAGAAAGAACATTTTCTTATTTTTCACAACTGAATGTCTATATATAGGAAACTCTATACAGTTGGTGATGGGGAATCTTTGTAAAGGCTTAGTTTATTTATTTAATAATCTAAACACCCATAAACAGTTCTAACTTTATGAGAAACACCAGTAAATCTGGGAGGAGCAAGGCTAAATCTGAGGGCCAATATCATAGTGCTATCCCTAAATCATAGCAATTGACAGGTATGAAGAAAGTTACCCAAGAATTAAAGCAATTTACATAGAAATGTATGACATCATTATCATCTTAGCAGAGCTCAACGTTAAGGGTATAGCCAGAGAATTTCAGTTTGCACTCTCAGTTACTGCTGCCCCCAAACCTACCTGACATTTAAAAACTTGACATGTATCAAAATATTGCTCTCCTAAGTATGTAATGCCTGTATGCATCATTTTCAGCTGTTCCTTCTTAAACTATTAAATGTATTGTTTTAAAATGGTTATTCTTTTCTGTAAGCAAGTTATATACTTGTTGTTGGAGGCATTTCTTTAGATAGTTGTAAGCATAATATGGCCTGAAAATGTTCCATTGCTTTTAAATGATGTACAAAAAATGTCCTCAGAAGAGTACAAAGAGTGCCTGGCTATGCTGTTGCTCAACATGGGTATCATAGCTTGTAAATGGGGGGTACATCAACCCCCTCCACTACTATTAGCTAAAATTTTTATAGCTAATTTTAAAGGTAACAGTCATATTTTCAGGCCTCATTTACCTGTACGCATGATGCACCTGTTTTTGGAGGTATGTTCCTATTATCAGGCTTGATTTACCTCTTCACACAATTTTCTGAACCTCCCCCTCATCACATGTGATTTCTGAAGCTGTCTAATACACAGGAAACTGCACCGCATGGCTAACATGCTAGTGGCATCAATAATTTAAAGAGTGAGGGACACACATCTTAATCTCCCTTATTTAGAAATATCTTACATCTCCCTTATTCAGAAGCAAAATAACTGACCTTGATTGGTACAGTTTTGCAATACTGTTCATTAGTCTACAGATTTTACACTGTTTTTTAATAATGTTTCCATACTTTTTTCACTCTGCTTTCTAAATATGTTTCTGAGTAGTATCCTATATTCCAGGTGAAAGTGGGGAACAATCTGTGCTATTTGATATTCAATTTCTTTAACTAGATGTCCAGCTTTGGGGATGGATGATTCTAGAAACTCCATTATGCATTGTAAAGCTGCATGAAATCTAATTTGCTATGAAGAGCTGAAGCTGTTGACAACCACCTATTCTTAATTTCATATAACTTGAACGACAGCCACAGAGGCATAGATTTGCATTTAGTTTTCCAGACCATTACAAATGTGTAATCTGAAAAAAATGTTCTAGATTTTCTGCAATGTCCTTGGCACATTATAACATTATACTATTTTATAAATTATAATCTCAAGGACCTTTGTTCCTATTTTCATCAGTTTGAGATTCTCAGATGAAACAGCACTTCATCTTGGAGAAACAGCGATGATTTAATTTGTCACCCTTTGTGTGAATCATGAGATCTCGGAGTCAAAATAATTTACTATAAATTACTTCAGTTTGAACAGACACACAGACCTTTTATCTACAGATTATTACCTTTACAGTGTCTTCTCCAACTTCATTTACAGGCAGGCAACTACTGGCAAACAAAAGGCCTGTTTGGCTAACTTGAGATCAGATGGTCACAGTGAAAGTTGGCTTTATTTATATAAGATGTAGCAACCAGGATGATTTCTCATGTTTATGTAATTCTAGCCAATTTTGGTTTGTAAAAATTATTGAATCACTTACCATTACTGTGGTGACTTGACATTCACTACTTTTCACTATTTTTGTAGGTGCACAAGAACAAAACTGAAACATAAAATTAAACATTATGCTAGGATTTGAGTGAGTATATTCCTACTTGCACTCAATATCACTGAGGGTATCTTCAAATGGCCATGATGAAATGCCTGGTTACTGTATATAACACCAAACTGACCAATAAAACACTGAATGTGTATAGACCCACAAGGCAGAATGCACAGACCTCACAAGATACCATGGGCAATAGTGATCCCATGAAAGGAAAGATCTAGCCCACATATAAACTTCAAAATCTGTATAAAATGTAGTTACTATTAATAAAGTGTACTGCTGTGTTTTCTGACTGGGATTTTTTCAGGAAGATAAAGAATCTTTAACTTACTTCATTAGATGAAATGCAAGTTTCTAACAGGTAGTTGAGAGGTATACTAGTCTTTCTCAGAGTTTTCACACAAGTCATTTCTAAAACATCAAATACAGCTGTATACAGGGTTCCCGTGGAGCTGACCCATAGTAAGAAAATACAAAAAAGCCCATCCAGGTAAACATTGCAGAATCCTAGCAGCTTTCTGCATATTCCAGTTTATGAAACTTTTGTTTCTTTCAAGTTCAGGCTTACCTTCTGTTAGATAACACTGTATTTATTTTGTTCTTTCTTTCTTTCCTTGCTTGTGAGTTAAATGTATTGAACACTACTACAGTTGGACCACTTTCAGATTTGGCCAGGGAACAACAAAAGACAGTAAGTTTACAGCAGTCATTCAAAACAGGGAAAAAAAAAGACATTTTGTACTATGGTTAATAACATGTGCCACTGTATGGTAGAACAACTGTTGCAGAAAAGGATCAAACCACAAACTATTAAAATTGTTCCTCTCTTCACAACCATTTTAAACAGTACCACCACAGAGTCAGCTGGGCAAGACTCAATCAGAATAAAAAATAATTTTAATAAATATTTCTTTCTTTCCGTGTTTCTCATAGATTCACATCAAAGTTACAGCCACCACTAAGTCCTTTACTGTCTAGCATATTCACTGGTCTCAAAAATATTATAAACAAATATACTCACAGATCCACTTGTACGTGGTTGCATTCAAAATTGTAACGCAAAATTGTATTAAGCTAAAAATATTATGAATGGATCTTGCAAGAAATGTATACTTTGGGGTTTTGCATTGGTATGAATGGCAAATGTGTATTTCTGTGTACTGCAGCTGTGAAATCATATATCCCTTATGTATTACTTAACTAAAATCCATAACAATGTATAGAAGGTTCATAGATATATATTAGACAAAGAAACACAGGGACCTTTATAAGTCTAGCCATGCAGCCCAAATGTATCCAACAAATTTTGGTGCCCTAGAGGTTATTTTAAGAGGTATATGTAAAATAGGACATGGGTACTCAAGCACTAACCTCTGTCCATTATAGACATAGGTGTCAGACTAGGGGTGAATTTCGGATTAACCAGCCACTGGTCCAGGAAACACTTGAATACGGTAGGGAAGAACTCTGCTTCACAAGGATGGGAAGCCTGTTCCAGACAAGGGGTATTCTCTGAGACACATACATGTCCCTCTAACATGTCCTATTTATATTGCAAGTAAGGTTTAAGTCCCTAGATTGGGTATGCTATTTGCTCTGCAGATATGTAAAAGGTCCATGAGAGCAGATTCCGAAGATGCCTTGTATGCCAGGCATAGATCACTCCTCAGCAGTCTATAGGAGACAAGATTATAGGATAGGGCTTTGAGGTGATCCACATAGGGGATTTTGTTAATAACCTGTTTTTTTTTTTTGTGAAGAACCTTTGTGGATGTTCCATTTGTTGAATCTTCCTGGTCAGGTACATGCCAATTGTAATTCCATTTGTATATACCAATTTGTAATACCAATTGTACTCATGGGTCTGATGAAGGCCAAATACAGTGGAATGATGACCTGTCTGGACCTAGATGCCATGCCCTTGCTTATAAGTTGAGCAACAAAGAATGAGTTCCTTACTACCTTAAGGCACATGTTGGTCAAAAGCAAGGTTACTGTCTACATATCTTCCCAAATCCTTAACTATTGAGTTTACTCTTAGACATGTGATATCAATGATGTAGTTTATTGGGGTAGATGGCTTCCAAAAGGGCACTATTATGCATTTCTTGGCATGGTTCTAGCCCCAGTTATTTGTCTGTGTTAGCCTTTCCTGGATGATATTAGTGTCTTGGGGAATTTTATGACAGCTCCTAGGTTGAAATCATCTGAAAACTTGGTCAGCCAAAGGCCCTTGACTTCTGAGAAGTAGACACCAACAAGGAGTGGACTCAATACAGAGCCCTAAGGGACTCCACTAGTGACTGGTCTCTTTGTGGAGCTGGATTCCTCTCTCTTCTAACTTCCTGGGTCCTATCTGAAATCTAGCTAGCTAGCCAGTGTGTAACCTAGGGGTTTATGCCTAATTTCATGAGTTTGTTTACAGTGCTCATGTGGGGTATTGTATCAAATGCTTTAGCCAGGTCAAAGTAGGCAGTAGGCACCATTCTGACCTCATCCATTGCATTGGTGATCTTCTTGATGAAGTCCACAAGGCTGAATAGGCATGATCTGTCCTTGACAAAAACAAACTGGGTTGGATCCAATGTCTGAAGGTTTTCTATATCATTAGTAATTATTTTCCTTATAATTCTTCCCATGGCTTTGCATATGGGACTTGTAAGACTTATGGGTCTGTAGTTAGAAGAGTCTGTTGATCACCTGCCCTTGTGCTAGGGGATGACCATTGCAGTTCTCCATTCACATGGCATGACACCTGTCTGGAAACTACAGTCAAATAGTGCCTCCAACTGTATTGATATGAAATGTTTCATGCCATATAGGAGGCAAACTGGGATATTACTGCGGCTCATTGATGGAGTGTTCTTGGCCTTGGAGAATGCATTTAGGACCTGCTCCCTAGTGATAGCTGGGGAAGTTATGTTAGATGGTATTTCCCAGGGGACAAGGAGAGGAGGTTAAAATTACAGCTCAGTTTTTGGCCAGTAGATTCGGTATTTCCCCTGGCTCCATTTACAATTAGTTATGCACACTACTGTGTACTGCTTTTGAGGTTGCAGACATAGCGAAAGAAACCTTATGGTTGTCCATCACCTGGAAGGCTATTTTTACCTCAAAATGTGCTTTGTTAGACGGATAAGACATTTTTTTTATCCTGCTGAGCAATGTACTTCCTAATTTTTGATATGACTTTCTTCCTTTTGTAGTACAACCTATTGATGTTTGGATTCCACCAGGTTGGATTATTTTTTTAAGTTTGTTCTGAGTTTATTCCTGCCAGGCACAGCTGTCTCTGTGCATCTATTAACATGATTGTACAGGGTTTCTTGTCAACAATTCTGCATAGGCAGCTGTGTTCTTAGGGTTTAGGGGGCTCAAAACTTTGCCAGGTTATCACTTAATAATAGAAAGTTTGGCTTAAAATAGTTTCTAAATGTTACATGGTTAGCTGGGGTCCTTGGTTTCATTTTTATTTCAAAGGAAACAGCTTTATGATCCAACCTTACCAGGCAAGACATTACAATAGGGGGTGCAGCATTCTCCCATGCTTGTGAATACCAGGTCCAGTATGTTTGCACCCCTAATGGGTGTATGGACTATCTGATCCAGGTTGTTTATGTTTAAAAAGTCCAGGAATTTCTGGGCCTGCAAGTTTGGGGACATATATGATTAAAATCTTATAGTAGGGTAGTTAAAGCTGCCAATGAATATGATATTGGGTTGAATGGCAAGTGTCTGCAGCAAGTTTAAGTATGAGCTATGGGTTTCCTGGGTCATACAGGATAACCTGCAGCTTGCAAAGATATGGTATGAGCATGTTATGCTGTTTGACCAGCCTTGAGCTGAGTTTGTTATTGGTGGATTGAGACACCTCTAACTTTCGTCTCTGACTGTACAGTTGCTGGCCTAAATATGTGGAAGGCATTGTAGCCCTGCATTGCCAAGGGTGGTCTCTGTGGCTTTAAAACATGCTTCAGTAACTACACAGATGTGTACCTTCTTCAGAGTGAGGAAAGCTTACAGGGAGTGGAGTTTCTTACTTAGGCTCCTGTAATTGAGCAGTGACTACTTTAGCTTCCCTGGGGTTGGTTTTGCTATGTCAGAAAGTTTGTCAGACTAGCATTACCTATAAAAGGTACTATGGGGGATGACAGTGTTTTCACCAATATTCAGAAGTCTAGAGTGGACAGGTGCAGACAATTTTTGGCAAAGCAACTTGGTCTGTAGCTGTATTCTTCCATGCTACCAAATATTGAAGCCCCTTGGAATGAAACCAAAAGTTAAGCCACTTATTAAAGTCAATCATCTTCTGCTCATGGCATCACCCTTGGTGAAGGTAGAATGCTGCTCAAAGCTAGGCTCATACCAGCCAGGGACACACAGTCCAAGAGCTCTATAATGTCTGTCTTCATATAATCCAGGGAAGTATTTCTCTGGTCATTGACACCTAGATGGACTATGACTGAATTGTATTAGCACTTGTGGTCCAGTGACCTCAGTGCCTGCGTGATTTGGTGGAGCCTGGCCCCTGACAGACAGCTGACCGTGTCCGTATTCTTACTTTTTCAGGTAAGTGGGAGATTTGTGTACCTCACAATGTAGTCTCCTATGACTAAAATATTGGGTTATGTGGTGGTTTGCCTTATGGGCATAGAAGCTGAGGCTCTGTGAGGTTTGGCTTTTTGTCTTGTGGTGAGTGTTGTTTTTGTAGAGTGCTTTTGGGGACGCTGAGGGTATTTGTTGTAGGTGCAATGTCTGGGGCATCTTTTGAGGTTTAGGAAGATTACTTGTAAGTGTTTCAGCATGTGTGCGTCTGTATGTTTGATCCTTAATGTGTGTGGTGAGTGTAGTATGTGCATTTCTGACAATCTGGTTGGTATTAGGAGTGCTTGTATGTGAGAGCTTTGCTTCTAGTGACGTTGTATAAATACAACTCTCACATACCTTGTCAGTTTATGAATAAGCTGATTGTCAGTAAGCATAAAGCAATTGTTATATTGCCCCAGGATGCCTATATCCACCACTCTGGCTGCAGAGATAGCCAAAAAGTTCATGTCCATGTTTACTGGTCCTTTCTTGGTAACCAGTAGGTTGATTCAGGAGTAGAGAGTACTAACAGGAGTATCTACTGCAAAACATTTGGGGCAGTGCATGTCCCAGCACAAACTTAGTTACTCTTTGTGCAACTAGGTAAATGGGAATTCTGAAGGTTGGTTTAAAGGGAAAATATAATTTCAAGGTACCTGCATCTTTACAGGGCAATGCTAAAATCCACTGTGTGGAGAAAATCTTTGTGCAAATGCAATGCCTTAGAGAGGCTCAAAATAACTGGTAAACAAGTAAAATGACCTCTGGCGAATCACAACTAGCACACTCTATGGTTTCATAAGTAATTTACAGCACAGAGTCTTACCAGGCTACCCTCCACTGTCACTGGAGAGCAGCACTAGCCCTTCCAGGCTGTTAAACCACAAAATGAAACATAGGGGCAAGAATAACCAAATTAAGAAATAAAACTGCCTGAAGTGCAAGAAATGATCAAATTCAACAGTATTTGACCTGTTTACTTGTTTACTAGTTGTACTGAGAGGCTGCTTTCAGAGATTCCAGAGGGAATCTTATGCCATCCATCACTGGATAAGTACTTTGCATTCCTAACCTGCAATTTATTGAGTTGATTATTAAGTACTACTGATATTGTGGTGGTACAGTGGTAGCATTGTTGCCTCACAGCAAGAGGTTCTCCTGTTCGATTCTCGGCTAGAGTGCGGGGAGTGCCTTCTGTCTGGAGTCTGCATGTCCTCCCCACGGTTGGGTGGGTGTTCAAAAGACATGCGTAAAAAGTGCGTGCCTTTGTTGAAGGTTGAACGTCGAGCTGGCACCTCGGCGTTCAGCAAAATCTACTGCCAATCATTAGCAGACCAGAGTTCTGAAGGTTGAACGTCGAGCTGGCACCTCGGCGTTCAGCAAAATCTACTGCCAATCATTAGCAGACCAGAGTTCCGCTGTGGCGACCCCTAACCGGGAAAAGCCAAAAGACAACAACAACTGATATTTCTGTGCAGTTTTTACACTTTGAATCATTTTAGAGTGCTGTATTTTTCAAACTGCATTTACTATTTTTCTGCATTCATGCCTTCTTGCTGTGTCTGGTTTTTGAACTACTGGTGAGTTTGAGCATTTCTTGCACTTTAGACAGCTTTATTGTTTAAGTTGGTTAATTCATGCACTTTAGGTCCAGTTCGTGATTTAGGAGCCTGGAAGGGTTAATGCTGCTCTCTAGTGGCAGTGGAGGAGATCCTGGTCAAATTATGTGGTAGTCATGACTGGCCAGGGTCCATTTCACTTGTTTACTTGTTGCTTTGAGCCACTGATTACAGAGACTTCAGAATGAATCTTGTACCTTCCATCACTGTGTAAACAATTCTTTTTCCTAAACTGCATTTTTTTTTTTCAAGTTGAATATAAGTACTGCTGTTATTTCTGTGTATTATTAAGTATATACACTCTAAATTATTTTTGAGTGCTGTTTTTTACCATTGCATTTAAAACTATATTTTTCTGCACTCCTGTCTTCTTGCTGTGTCTGCTGTTTGAAATACTGTTAAAATTGATCATTATTTGCACTTCAGGAAGTTTTACTGTTTAATTTAGTTAGAAGAATATAAAAATGAATATTACAGAAGTCAGGTGCATGCTTGTTCAGCAGACATAAGGAAGAGGTGCATTTATTATTGAAACTCAAAGAGGTTGCTGCATAAAAGTAAACTGAATCTTAGCTAAGGATTCAGAAAAAAGGGGTAACAGCTGCATAGAGAAAAATAGTGCAACCAAAGTTGCACAAAACAGTTCACTACTCATTAAGTGTGCAATAAGAGCAGCACACAGGTGGCATAAGTAGGCAACTCACTGGCAAAAGAAGAATTAGTTACTCAAAGATGTGGAAAGCGGTACAGTGGGTCATGTGATCATCTGGGCCAGGTAGCATGCATGTAGTATACTCACAATGATGTGCATCCACACATGCAATGTGATCACCTGGGCCAGGTAGCATGCATGTAGTGTACTCACAATGATGTGCATCCACACATGCAATGTGATCACCTGGGCCAGGTAGCATGCATGTAGTATACTCACAATGATGTGCATCCACACATGCAATGTGATCACCTGGGCCAGGCAGCATGCATGTAGTATACTCACAATGATGTGCATCCACACATGCAATGTGATCACCTAGGCCAGGTAGCATGCATGTAGTATACTCACAATGATGTGCATCCACACATGCAATGTGATCACCTGGGCCAGGTAGCATGCATGTAGTATACTCACAATGATGTGCATCCACACATGCAATGTGATCACCTGGGCCAGGTAGCATGCATGTAGTATACTCACAATGATGTGCATCCACACATGCAATGTGATCACCTGGGCCAGGTAGCATGCATGTAGTATACTCACAATGATGTGCATCCACACATGCAATAACAGACCACCACAGGCATAACTGGTAGCCCGGACAGAGGCTACACAGCAAAGTCACTAATATGTTTATGTTACAAATGGGAAGGAAATGGGTGTATAGGACAGTGAGAAAGGAGGAAGAGCAAAGAGAGGAACATGCAGAAGAAGGGGGGGTGTTTTTTTTTCTGTGGGACATGTGCCCATTTTTTTAAGTTTTTCAGAAAAGATATTGGAGAAGGTAGCATGGGGACAGTCTCTGTAGGAAGGAGAGTCTAGAGATGGCAGCAGGGGCAGATAGGCCAACACAAAAGACAGACAAATACCAAGAGTGAGGTTGTGAAACAAAGAGGGAAGTACAAAGGATGGACACAGATAGGGTGTGGGAATTGCTGATGGACAGAACTGGACAAACTTGGGAGGGAAGTCACACACAAGGAAAATAAATTCCATGATAGGAGATAGGGTGGGGTGAAGACTGACTGCCAAGCTACACAGTTCTGCACACAACCAGAAATCAGCCATCTCTGCAACTGATGTAAGGGCTGGTTTCAGTCAAAGTTGGCCTAGTGGCTAGGGCCAGGCAACTGTGCATATCTTATCCCTTTTTTAACAACAGCTTCTGTTCTAGATTCAACTAAAAACTCTACCAGTGCTGATCTTTCACTTGGGGTCCTCTTTGAATATCTTTCTTTAAACATAACCTAGATGACTGGATGGTATCTACATATTTACTCCAGGACTGACTGGTATGGCCCTCCTGCAGAAAGGTGGTGCAGCCAGAGGGAGGGTACTGGCAAGGTGTGAATGACCATAAGTTTCAGTGGCCTTGGAATATTTATGTATAGATGTATATATACATGTATATACACATATACATATGTAAACATACACGCACACATATATATATATATATATATATATATATATATATATATATATATATATTTACACACGCACACACACACATAGAGATCGAGGCAGGGTTAAGATTAGAGTTAGGATGCATTAGTAAGGTTTGGGAGGGGGTAACATATAGTGCTGGGTTTAGGGGCAGTGGCAGGGTTACAGTTAGCATGCATTAGCAAGGATGGGCAGAGGGGGATTTACCCCCCACACCACCTTTCTAATGCATGTTAACCCTAACACTGCTCCCAACCACAGCCCTACACCTCACCTGAGAAAACCCCTTTCCATAATGCTACCACTATACAAGATACTCACATACATATACAAGCATACAAAAAAACATGCACAACACTAAATTTATCTCCTTTCCTAGTACTTAGTCCAACCTTAACCTGCAAACCGTCATGCACACACTGCCATCACCTAATGTGGAAATGTCCAGTAGATCCAAAATGTTCCACATTAATAACCCAAACACACACTCTTACCTCCTACTCAAAACACACCACAAACAACAGAACACAAACCCAACATTATATTTATAGGTTCATAGGTTCATACTAGGCTATCTGCCCTAGGGCATTTATAAGCCTAGCCAGAGTGTGTTTGGCTTTCGCCACCCATTTTAAATGAATTTTGCTATGCCGTTTTTCGAGGTTAGTATACTGTGCCTCTATCTAACAGTGACACATAAGTGATACCCGGGGTAAATCTACTATCTCCCATCCACTCATCAAGATTCCTCTTGAAGAGAGTCAATGAGGGACTCTGCCTAACCTGGACTGGGATTTTATTCCAGAGTGAAGGGAGCCTCTTGGTTATGAATCTGTCCCTCCAGCATGTCCTATTTATTTCAGTGCTGAGGTTCAAGTTTCTCGAGTACGTAGCTCGATGGGATTTGGATTTTCTGAGGTGCAGCATGTTCATTAATTCCGGGTTCGACATAGCTTTATACGTCAGGCACAGACTGCCTCTGAGCAGGCAGTATGTCACTGAGTAGAGCTGGAGTTTCTTTAACCGAGCAGCATATGGCATCTGTTTTGAGCCCTTTGATCCTCTTGGTGAGGTACTTTTGGGGTCTTTCCAGTTGCTGCAGGTGTCTGGTAAGGTACATCCCAAAAGGGGCATTGTATTCAATTATGGGCCTGGTGAGGGATGAGTAAAGAGGCACGATGACCTCCCCTGATCTAGATGTGAATCCCTTCATGATTAGGTGGGCTATATAAAATGTTTTTCTAACCACTTTGGCCACGTGGTTGTCAAATGAGAGATTGCTATCAACTTGGGTCCCCAGGTCCCTAATTATTTCTTTCCTACTTAATGGATTACCACCTATGTGGTAATTTGTGGGCACTTTGTTTTTGCCCAAGGGGATGACTATACACTTTTTGGCGTTTAGCTTGAGACCATGGCTCTGGCACCAGTTATCTGTTTCTATGAGGCCCTTTTGTAGGATGCTTGTGTCGGCTGGAGAGTCGATTATGGCGCCCAGTTTGCAGTCATCTGCAAACTTGGTCAGCCACAGTCCTTCTGTGTTAGCCTGTACCTCCGAGAAATATATACCGAACAAGAGAGGTCCCAGGACTGAGCCTTGTGGGACACCACTTGTAACTGGTTTGGAGTCTGACATGGCTCCAGCAATTCTAACCATGTGGGTTCTGTCCTTGAGCCAGTTTGCAACCCATCTAGTGACATAGGGGTTTATATTTAAGCTGATGAGCTTATCTATAATGCCCGAGGGGGTATTGTATCAAAGGCTTTTGCAAGGTCCAGGTAGGCTGTGTGGACCACCTTCCCCTCGTCAATGGCCTTGGTGACTGTTTCAAAGAAATCAACCAGGTTTAAGAGGCAGAATCTGCCCTTAACAAAGCCGAACTGGGTAGGATCCAGTGTCTGTAGGTCCCCAATATCTTTATTTATGAGGTCCATGATGATCCTTTCCATAGCTTTGCAGACCAAGCTAGTCAGGCTTATGGGGCAATAGTTTCCAGGATCTGTTGAGGCACCACCTTTGTGGAGAGGGACCACTGTTGCTGTACGCCACTCTTTGGGTACATATCCTGTAGTAAGGCTGAGATTGAACAGTAGTTTTATGTTTGGGTTTAGTTCTTCTTGGAGTTCATGTAGGACGCAGCCCAGGACACCGTCTGGTCCCATTGATGCTCTGTTTTTTGCTTTGGAGAGGGTGGCTCTTACCTGAGCATCTGAGATGTCAGGGGGGCAGCACTCTGCTGGGATAGATATTTGCCCTTTTGATGGGGAAGGGGGGGGGGAGTTTGTGCTGAACCTGTCAGCTAGGATGTTGGCAATGTCTGTGGGTTTGGTGTATTTTTTGTCATTTTGGACTAATTCTGAGCATATCTGGGAATTCCCACCCAGGTTCCTAACATAACTAAAGAAAGCCTTGTGATTATCCTTAGTGTCCTGTGCAATTTTTCTCTCGAAGCTGGCCTTAGACGATTTTATGAGTGCCCGTAGTTTTTTGCTAATACTGATCAGAGATGACTTCCCTTTTTGGGATTTTGCTCTATCATGTAGTAGCTTCCTCCTTCTATTGTATAGTTTGTTTATGGCTGGGGTCCACCAGACAGGACGCCTAACTTTGGAGGATTGGGTCTTGGTTTTATTTGGGATTGCATGATCCATGCATTCCTGAAGGTGTTCATAGAATGCGTTTATAAAAGATTCCGTGGTCTGGGCCATATTTTCTACAGGCCTGGGGGCTTTGAAGGATTCCACCTCAGTTTTGAGGTGTGTGAAATTTGCTTTAGAGAAGTTTTTCACTGTGATTTTCTGGGCAGGGACTGGGGTTGGGATGTGAATATCTAGTGAGATTAGTTTATGGTCTGATCTTAACCAGTGAGGGATACACTTCTGGTCTGGAGCATAGAGTCCCCATGTTGGTGATGATCAGGTCCAGTATGTTTTCCCTTCTTGTGGGAGTGGCAACAAGTTGTTCCATAGCATTTGAGTTTAGAAATTCTAGGAACCTTCAGGCTAGGGTGTTGGAGCTAGAGTAATGCTCCCAGTCTATGTTAGGGTAGTTGAAGTCACCCAATATAATGGTGTTTGGAGAGACCTTCATATTTTCCAGTGTTCTCAGGAAGGCCAAGTGGGGTTCCTGGGTTTGGGAGGGTGGTCTGTAGCAGGCTATAAACTGGAAGGCAGTTTTACCCACTATTAGTTGCACATGGATAGTCTCTGATGCTTCGTGCTGTGCCACCAACCTGGAGTTGTGGGTATCTTTGACGAATGTTGATACTCCCCCTCCTGTTGTGGTTCGGTCCAAGTTTTAGGGCCGAAAAACATGGTATGAGGTATAACCTGGTAGTGCTGGGGTGCTCTCGGGAAGCCTTGAACCATGTTTCTGTTACTGCACAGATATCGATGTTCTCCATGCTAAGGAGAGTTTATAGTGCATGCATCTTGAGGTTTAGACTTCTGGCGTTGAGTAGCATTACTCTTAGTTTCTTATCCCTTGTGATACCTATGGAGGTGGGTTTGTCTTTTGAGCCTTGCCTAAAAAAGGCACTACGGGGGTGGCAAGAGCCTTTGCCAATATCCGAAAGCCCAGGGGTGACAGGTGCAAGCCGTCCCTAGCGAAGGATCGTGTCTTGTCGAGCATGTCATCCCAGGCAGACAGGCATTGGATCCCCTTTGAATTACACCTAGGACTTACTCTAACCCTAACTCACAAACACTCACATGCACATTCACACATTCTAAGCTGAAACCAACACAAACACTTACCTTCCCCAACCGAACTTCCTACTTTCAACACTGGCAACACTCCAACAAAAGTCCACACAACCAAAGCTAAACTCGATTATCACTCCAATTACACACACATGACCAAAGCTACATTCGACTACAACTCATATAAAACTCCATACAGCCAAGGGTCTAGTTCATGTAATGAATTAAGCAAATGGTAACATCAGTGAATGTTTACACAGGCAATGGAAACAGTTGGCCAACATTAGGAAATTTGCCCTTTTTGCCAATGTAGTGCAATCTTGTAGTTGGTATATAAAGTTAGGGAGTCTGTGTGTGTGTGTGTGTGTGTGTGTGTGTGTGTGTGTGTGTGTGTGTGTGTGTGTGTGTGTGTGTGTGTGTGTGGGAGGGGGTGCAGCCCCTCCTGGGTGGGTTTGACATGCTGCGGTGTGTGTGAAGGTCAAATGTTGGCCAACTGCTTCCTTTCCCTATGTAATAATTCGCTGATATGAATGCTCACTTAATTGAATGTTCGCTCTTTTCATCTCAAGGAAAAGAGTTTCATGGATGTGTGGTACGATTATTTGAACTAGACCCCACAACCAAAGCTACACTCGA